>NW_026611163.1:0-117250 GCF_029633865.1 Lampris incognitus | reverse complement strand
AAACTCACCTCTTCAAGAACTACTACCCTGTTACTTGCTCTTAGCACTTATTGTATTCACTCATTTAAAAAAACAAAATCTCTTTCTTGCTCTTTTACTTCAGCACTGGTTTTGCTCTTAGATGCTTGTTTAGATGCACTCATGACCTCTGATGACTAGTAGTTCTCCTGATCTCCTACGTTAAATGAGGCCCTTATTGTAAGCCACTCTGGATAAAAGCGTCGGCTAAATGACTGGAATGTCATGTCATGTCATGTCATGTCATGTCATGTCATGTCATGTCATGTCATGTCATGTCATGTCCATCATTGGGGAGGTGCAAGATTTCAAATGTGACAGAATGATGCGCTCAAATGCTTTCATGGCCACAGATGTTAGGGCAACTGGTCTGAAGTCATTGAGGCAGGTGATGTTTGAGGACTTCGGCACAGGAATGATGGTGGAGAGTTTGAAGCACTGTGGGACTGTACATTGACTTAGAGAGGTGTTAAATATGGTGGTAAATATTGGGGCCAATTGTGCTGCACAGTGGCTCAACAAAGCAGGACTGATGCCGTCCGGCCCTGCTGCTTCCCTAATGTTCAGCTTCCTGAATGTAGCTCTCACCTCATCCTCCTGGAGGCAGGAGGCAGGAGGGTGGCATTGGAGTTGGAGTAGGGGGGATGGCTGGTGGAATAGGTTTTTCAAACCTTGCATAAATCTTATTTAATTTATCTGGAGGGTTATGGTCATTATCTGCAGGGGTGTTTTTTTGTAATCTGTCATTTCCTTCAGTTTTTTCCGTATTGCTCTGGAGTTACTGGAAGAGAATTGTCGTTGGAGTTTTGTTGCTTTTCTTATTGCGGTCCAGAGCAGCCTGTACTTGGCTGCTCTGGACTGATCCCTGTTTCCGTTTTTGTGCGCCCAGTTCTTTTCTTTGTCTAGGAGGTGTGATTGTTTGGGGAACCAGGGTTTTTATTGCCGTACAATGTCAGGGCTTTGGTAGGGATGCACATTTCCTCGCAGAACGTGGTGTATGACGTCACTGTGTCAGTGAGTTCATCGAGGGAGTCGCAAGCTGCACTAAATATGTTCCAATTAGTGCGGTCAAAGCACCCTCCAAGCGTTTCAGTGGCGTCCATGGACCAGGACGTGGCAGGTCTGGGGGGTTTCTTGATGGGTTAAGCTTGTGTGTGTATTTCGGGATGAGGAGTAACACGGCGTGGTCGGACCTCCCAGGGGAGCCCTCGGGAATGCACGGTAAGCGTCTGAAACGGAGATGCAGCAGCGACCCAACGTTTTGTTTTCTCTGCCATGGCAAGCGGCTTGTTGCTCCTAGCTCGGTAGTTCGAGGGACAGGTTCGTATGGTTGAAACCCCAACCCTCACACGATGACAGACGTGTGAGGGTTGGGGTTTCCACAGGGGAAATGTTGGCTAATGGCTGCGTCAGCACCGGCTTGTGGTGGGGGTAAACACCACTAACACGGTGGAGGTGAACGGTGTGGGGAGGTGACGTGGTCTGCGTTGGTCTCAAGAGCAGCAGCAGCAGCAGCGAGGAAGGAGTGTTGGGTCGTTACACCAGCGCTGATGACCACGAGACAAACACCTCCACCTCGCCACTTGTGAGGAGGTGGTTTGCCCGACCTGTGGCTGTGCAGAGAGGGAAGCCGGGGGGGGGGGGGGGGGCGAGGGGGTGCCGCTGGACCAGGGCCCGGTTGATCCAGCCATGTCTCGGTGAAGCAGAAGGCTGAGCAGTCTCTGTCGGTCTGTGTTAATGACTAAAGCGCCTCCATTTTATTTGTGAGGGATGGCACGCTGGGCAGGATCAGTGCCGTAGTGGGGGCCGATAGGGCCGCCTCCCGAACCTGGACAGCACCCCTGTTCTCCGTCTCCCAGTGCTTGGTGTATTTCCCGGGGTGGCGATCCAGTGTTGTTTACAACCAGTATGTCCTCTGGAATGTTGGCAGAATTGCCAAATGTGGTCCTCCTGATGTACCGCAACCCCTCACGGTTGTGTTTCCATACACATGACGCGTTCCTGGCGTAAACCATAGACACAAGTGCAAGACAGCAGCGGAACAGGAACCGGGGCCAGCCTCGCGGCGGCCATCCTCGCGGCGGCCATCTTGTGCATCTACATACATCTATCTGTGGTGGACACGTATTGGGGACAGAATTCAACCCAGGAACTAAGGGTTAAGTCATGGTTGCCCTGGCAGGTTAACGCAGGGTTAAGTTATGGTTGTCCAGCCAGTTTTCTGATTATTCTTGCCACCTCCGCTCAGTCGAGCTGTGGTTTGGTTGCTCTCTGATTTACCGTGGATTAAAGAAAGTTGCCTACACGGCTAAAGTGTGAACCTACGGTCTTCTCCGTTCCTTCGGCTCTACACTGGTGACCCCGACGTCGGTTTTCGGATAAGTTTTCTGAAACCACACACATTATGGCTACGAACGCCGTTGCAATTAAACTGCCGGAGTTTTGGGAGTCTTCCGCGGCTACATGGTTCGCGCAGGCTGAGGCACAGTTCGCGCTCAGAGACATAACAGCAGACGAGACCAGGTACTACTACGTAGCGGCAGCGCTGGGGGGCGCTACGGCTTCCAGGATAAGCGGTTTCATAACCAACCCACCGGCCGATGGTAAATACGCCGCACTTAAACATCTCCTCCTTGAAACTTTTGAACTGTCAACAACGGAGAGAGCACGTCGCCTCTTCGCAATTCAGGGCTTGGGAGATGGCAAACCATCGGAGCTAATGAGCAGGATGTTAAACCTACTGGGTCAAGAAAAGCCATGTTTCCTGTTTATGGAGCTGTTTCTGCGCAACATGCCGCCCCACGTCCAGACTGCGCTCGCTAACTCCACCATCACTGATCCCCGTGAGCTGGCAAAGGAGGCTGACCGATTCTTCGTCGCTACACAACGTTCCTCCCATGCCGGGGTGCTGGCTCCTACCTTCACTGGCCCCCCGCCGACATCGCGGGCGTGGCCCGACGGTGGCGCCACAGCATCAGACCGCTACAAGCCCTCTGGACTCTGTATGTACCACGCTCGATTTGGTGCGAAAGCTAAACGGTGCCGTTCCCCCTGCAACTACAGGCCGACGGGAAACGAGAGGGCCAACACTCAGTAGTGGCCATGAGTGTTGGCGATACGAGCAGGCTACTCTTCATCCTCGACACCATCTCCGGTCGGCGATTTCTTTGTGACACGGGCGCACAGAGAAGCGTGCTCCCTGCTACTGACGTCGACATCATGGGCGGGGAGCGGGGCCCCCAGTTGGCGACGGCTGACGGCAGCCCTATCCACACCTACGGCGTGCGGTCTGTAGAACTGTGTTTTGGTGGACAACGTTTCACGTGGGAGTTCGTCATGGCCAATGTAACGCTTCCCCTCCTCGGAGCTGATTTTTTGTGCGCTTACGGTTTGCTAGTGGACATTCAGAACAGCCGTCTGGTCGATGCCTTAACCTTCTCCTCCTTCGCATGTACGCGGAGGGAAGCGGCCTATGCAGGTCTAGCCAACTCTCTCTCAGAGGCAGACAAGTTCACCCGCCTCCTCGCTGAGTTCCCTGACCTCACCCAGCCTACCTTCTCTGCACCCACCGCTAAGCATGGGGTGGAGCATCACATTGCTACGAAGGGGCCCCCGGTCTACGCCAGAGCCAGGCGTCTCGACCCCGCCAAACTCGCCATTGCCAAGTCTGAGTTCGAGCACCTGGAACGCATGGGGATCATCCGCCGCTCTGACAGCCCGTGGGCGTCCCCACTCCACATCGTCGCTAAGCCTGATGGAGGTTGGCGCCCATGCGGGGACTACCGCCGACTAAATGACGCCACCACGCCCGACCGCTATCCTGTCCCGCATATCCAGGACTTTTCTGCAAACCTGTCTGGCAAATGCGTCTTCTCAAAAGTCGACCTGGTCCGTGGTTATCATCAAGTTCCCGTGCACCCCTCAGACATCCCCAAGACAGCGGTGACTACCCCATTCGGCCTATTTGAATTCCTACGAATGCCATTTGGACTCAAAAACGCGGCCCAGTCCTTTCAGCGGCTGATGGATTCAGTGCTCCGTGGCCTTCCTTTCCTCTTCGTCTATTTGGACGACATACTCATCGCCAGCGCCTCCAAGGAAGAACACCTGTCCCATCTTCATGCCCTCTTCACACGCCTCAGCCAGCATGGGCTGATCGTCAACCCGGCGAAGTGCCGGTTCGGGCTGACAGCCATTGATTTCCTCGGGCATCGCATCACTGGGGACGGGGCAGTCCCCCTGCCCTCAAAGGTGGAAGCGGTGGCGGCCTTTCCGCGCCCCCAAACAGCTCGTGCGCTCAGGGAGTTCATCGGGATGGTGACATTCTACCACCGCTTCATTCCTCGAGCCGCCTTTATCATCCGGCCACTGTACGAGGCGCTGAAAGGCATGTGCCCCAACCAGGCGGTCGACTGGACAGCAGAGCGGGACCGTGCGTTCACCGAGACTAAAGCTGCGCTCTCCCAGGCTACCCTGCTAGCGCATCCTTCACCTACAGCGCCTATTTCCATAACCACGGATGCATCGGACTATGCTGTTGGTGCGGTTCACGAACAGTGGGTGGGGGGGGCTTGGCAGCCTTTGGCCTTTTTCAGTCGCCAGCTTACACCCCGAGAGCGCAAGTATAGTACTTTTGACAGGGAACTCCTCGGTCTCTGGCTCGCTGTCCGGCATTTCCGTTTCCTGCTAGAGGGCCGCGAGTTTACTGCGTACGTGGACCACAAGCCCCTCACGTTTGCCATGTCCAAGACGGCCGAGCCATGGTCCGCTCGCCAGCAGCGACAACTCTCCTACATTTCGGAATTCACTACCGACATCCAGCACATCGCTGGTAAGTCTAACCAGGTAGCTGACTGCCTCTCTAGGGCAGTGATTGGAGCGGTCCACCTAGGCCTTGACTATGCACAGATGGCCGTTGACCAGGCCACGGACCCGAGCATCCTCCGTCTCCGGGCCTCCGACACGGGGCTCCGCCTGCAGGACGTTCCTTTCAGCGACACAGGTGCCACCCTCCTGTGTGACGTCTCCACAGGACAGCCCAGGCCCATCGTCCCGCACAGCTGGAGACGCCCCGTATTTGAAGCTGTGCACGGCCTCTCTCATCCAGGCGGTAAGCCATCCGTGCGCCTGACCTCTGCTAAGTTTGTGTGGGAGGGACTTAAGAGAGACGTGAAAGCGTGGGCCGACTCGTGTGTTGCCTGTCAGCGGGCTAAGATACACCGCCACATTAAGGCGCCCCTTGAACGCTTCGCAGTGCCGGAGAGACGATTTGACCATGTCCACGTCGACCTGGTTGGTCCCCTACCCCCCTCCCATGGGTTCACCTACCTCTTCACTGTGGTGGACAGGACTACGCGCTGGCCTGAAGCTGTTCCCCTGGCATCCACGACGTCTGCTGATGTGGCCCGGGCTTTTATTGGGTCGTGGGTCTCACGTTTCGGTACGCCTTCCGACCTTTCATCTGACCGCGGGCCACAGTTTACCTCAGAGCTATGGAGTGCTGTGGGTGAGGCTCTGGGCGTCAAGCTTCATCGCACTACCGCCTACCACCCTCAGGCGAACGGCCTATGTGAGCGCTTCCACCGGTCCATGAAGGCTGCGCTTCGGGCTACTCTCAAGGACTGCAACTGGGTCGACAAGCTCCCATGGGTCATGCTGGGCCTGCGGACCGCCCCGAAGGAAGACCTACAAGCCTCCTCTGCGGAGCTGGTGTACGGCACGCCGCTGCGAGTCCCAGGCGATTTCATGCCCAATGCAACGCGTCCCTGGTCAGCTGTGGACCAACGAGCCTCCTTGCTGGACGGGGTCAGAGCTTTCACACCCGTCCCTACCGCCCAACACGGCGCGCCGGTGTCCCAGGTGCCCCCAGGTCTGCAGTCAGCGGACTACGTGTTCATCCGTCACGACGCACACCGCCCCCCTCTGCAACCCCCTTATGACGGCCCCTTCCGCGTCCTGGAACGGGGAACTAAGCACCTGGTGGTGGATTTTGGGGGCACGGCCGAGCATGTTTCAGTGGACCGAGTTAAACCCGCACACCTGGACTTGACGCAGCCGTTGGAGTTAGCCCAACCTCCTCGTCGCGGTCGTCCCCCGGCTCCGCCTCCTCCCCCCGTGGAGGCCCGAGCTGCCTCTTCTGCTCCTCAGGCCGACCTCCACAGGCCCGCGTCGATGCCTCCCAGAGACACTCCGGCCCCTGTTATCCGGAGCCGCCGCGGACGGCCTGTTGTCCCCCCGCGCCTGCCTGACTTCGATTACTAGGGCGAATTCTGGGGGGGCTCATGTGGTGGACACGTATTGGGGACAGAATTCAACCCAGGAACTAAGGGTTAAGTCATGGTTGCCCTGGCAGGTTAACGCAGGGTTAAGTTATGGTTGTCCAGCCAGTTTTCTGATTATTCTTGCCACCTCCGCTCAGTCGAGCTGTGGTTTGGTTGCTCTCTGATTTACCGTGGATTAAAGAAAGTTGCCTACACGGCTAAAGTGTGAACCTACGGTCTTCTCCGTTCCTTCGGCTCTACATATCCATGTATATACTTACATACATCTATCCATGTATATACTTACATCTATCCCTGTATATACTTGCATACATCTATCCATGTATATACTTACATCTATCCCTGTATATACTTGCATACATCTATCCATGTATATACTTACATACATCTATCCCTGTATATACTTGCATACATCTATCCATGTATATACCTGCATACATCTATCATTTACACTACCGTTCAAAAGTTTGGGATCACCCAAACAATTGTGTTTTCCATGAAAAGTCACACTTATTCACCACCATATGTTGTGAAATGAATAGAAAATAGAGTCAAGACATTGACAAGGTTAGAAATAATGATTTGTATTTGAAATAAGATTTTTTTTTACATCAAACTTTGCTTTCGTCAAAGAATCCTCCATTTGCAGCAATTACAGCATTGCAGACCTTTGGCATTCTAGCTGTTAATTTGTTGAGGTAATCTGGAGAAATTGCACCCCACGCTTCCAGAAGCAGCTCCCACAAGTTGGATTGGTTGGATGGGCACTTCTTGCGTACCATACGGTCAAGCTGCTCCCACAACAGCTCAATGGGGTTCAGATCTGGTGACTGCGCTGGCCACTCCATTACCGATAGAATACCAGCTGCCTGCTTCTGCTCTAAATAGTTCTTGCACAATTTGGAGGTGTGTTTAGGGTCATTGTCCTGTTGTAGGATGAAATTGGCTCCAATCAAGCGCTGTCCACTGGGTATGGCATGGCGTTGCAAAATGGAGTGATAGCCTTCCTTATTCAGAATCCCTTTTACCCTGTACAAATCTCCCACCTTACCAGCACCAAAGCAACCCCAGACCATCACATTACCTCCACCATGCTTAACAGATGGCGTCAGGCATTCTTCCAGCATCTTTTCATTTGTTCTGCGTCTCACAAACGTTCTTCTTTGTGATCCAAACACCTCAAACTTGGATTCATCCGTCCACAACACTTTTTTCCAGTCTTCCTCTGTCCAATGTCTGTGTTCTTTTGCCCATCTTAATCTTTTTCTTTTATCGGTCAGTCTCAGATATGGCTTTTTCTTTGCCACTCTGCCCTGAAGCCCAGAATCCCGCAGCCGCCTCTTCACTGTAGATGTTGACACTGGTGTTTTGCGGGTACTATTTAATGAAGATGCCAGTTGGGGACCTGTGAGGCATCTGTTTCTCAAACTAGAGACTCTAATGTACTCATCTTCTTGCTCAGTTGTGCAACGCGGCCTCCCACTTCTTTTTCTACTCTGGTTAGAGCCTGTTTGTGCTGTCCTCTGAAGGGAGTAGTACACACCGGTGTAGGAAATCTTCAATTTCTTAGCAATTTCTCGCATGGAATAGCCTTCATTTCTAAGAACAAGAATAGACTGTCGAGTTTCAGATGAAAGTTCTCTTTTTCTGGCCATTTTGAGAGTTTAATTGACCCCACAAATGTGATGCTCCAGAAACTCAATCTGCTCAAAGGAAGGTCAGTTTTGTAGCTTCTGTAACGAGCTAAACTGTTTTCAGATGTGTGAACATGATTGCACAAGGGTTTTCTAATCATCAATTAGCCTTCTGAGCCAATGAGCAAACACATTGTACCATTAGAACACTGGAGTGATAGTTGCTTGAAATGGGCCTCTATACACCTATGTAGATATTGCACCAAAAACCAGACATTTGCAGCTAGAATAGTCATTTACCACATTAGCAATGTATAGAGTGTATTTCTTTAAAGTTAAGACTAGTTTAAAGTTATCTTCATTGAAAAGTACAGTGCTTTTCCTTCAAAAATATGGACATTTCAATGTGATCCCAAACTTTTGAACGGTAGTGTATATACTTACATACATCTATCATGTATATACTTACATACATCCATCCATGTATATACTTACATACATCTATCATTTGTATACTTACATACATCTATCATGTATATACTTGCATACATCTATCCATGTATATACTTACATACACCTATCATGTATATACTTACATACACCTATCATGTATATACTTACATACATCTATCAAGTATATACTTACATACATCTATCCATGTATATACTTACATCTATCATTTATATACTTACATACATCTATCATTTATATACTTACATCTATCCATGTATATACTTGCATACATCTATCATTTATATACTTACATCTATCCATGTATATACTTGCATACATCTATCATTTATATACTTACATACATCATGTATATACTTACATATATCTATTATGTATATACTTACATACATCTATCATTTATATACTTACATACATCATGTATATACTTACATATATCTATTATGTATATACTTACATACATCTATCCATGTATATACTTACATATACATCTATCATTTATATACTTCTATCCATGTATATACTTGCATACATCTATCATTTATATACTTACATACATCTATCATGTATGTACTTATATACACATTTCATGTTTAAACTTAAATACATCTATCATGTATATACTTACATCTATCCATGTATATACTTGCATACATCTATCATTTATATACTTACATACATCTATCATGTATATACTTACATATATCTATTATGTATATACTTACATACATCTATCCATGTATATACTTACATATACATCTATCATTTATATACTTACATCTATCCATGTATATACTTGCATACATCTATCATTTATATACTTACATACATCTATCATGTATGTACTTATATACACATTTCATGTTTAAACTTAAATACATCTATCATGTATATACACTACCGTTCAAAAGTTTGGGATCACCCAAACAATTTTGTGTTTTCCATGAAAAGTCACACTTATTCACCACCATATGTTGTGAAATGAATAGAAAATAGAGTCAAGACATTGACAAGGTTAGAAATAATGATTTGTATTTGAAATAAGATTTTTTTTACATCAAACTTTGCTTTCGTCAAAGAATCCTCCATTTGCAGCAATTACAGCATTGCAGACCTTTGGCATTCTAGCTGTTAATTTGTTGAGGTAATGTGGAGAAATTGCACCCCACGCTTCCAGAAGCAGCTCCCACAAGTTGGATTGGTTGGATGGGCACTTCTTTGAGCAGATTGAGTTTCTGGAGCATCACATTTGTGGGGTCAATTAAACGCTCAAAATGGCCAGAAAAAGAGAACTTTCATCTGAAACTCGACAGTCTATTCTTGTTCTTAGAAATGAAGGCTATTCCATGCGAGAAATTGCTAAGAAATTGAAGATTTCCTACACCGGTGTGTACTACTCCCTTCAGAGGACAGCACAAACAGGCTCTAACCAGAGTAGAAAAAGAAGTGGGAGGCCGCGTTGCACAACTGAGCAAGAAGATAAGTACATTAGAGTCTCTAGTTTGAGAAACAGACGCCTCACAGGTCCCCAACTGGCATCTTCATTAAATAGTACCTGTTAGAGCCTGTTTGTGCTGTCCTCTGAAGGGAGTAGTACACACCGGTGTAGGAAATCTTCAATTTCTTAGCAATTTCTCGCATGGAATAGCCTTCATTTCTAAGAACAAGAATAGACTGTCGAGTTTCAGATGAAAGTTCTCTTTTTCTGGCCATTTTGAGCGTTTAATTGACCCCACAAATGTGATGCTCCAGAAACTCAATCTGCTCAAAGAAGTGCCCATCCAACCAATCCAACTTGTGGGAGCTGCTTCTGGAAGCGTGGGGTACAATTCTCCAGATTACCTCAACAAATTAACAGCTAGAATGCCAAAGGTCTGCAATGCTGTAATTGCTGCAAATGGAGGATTCTTTGACGAAAGCAAAGTTTGATGTAAAAAAAATCTTATTTCAAATACAAATCATTATTTCTAACCTTGTCAATGTCTTGACTCTATTTTCTATTCATTTCACAACATATGGTGGTGAATAAGTGTGACTTTTCATGGAAAACACAAAATTGTTTGGGTGATCCCAAACTTTTGAACGGTAGTGTACTTATATACTACATCTATCATATATATACTTGCATACATTGATCCGTGCAAGACTACATGTCAGTGTATCAAATCACTTTCTGTTACACACATATGATAAATAATACTCAAAATATGCATGACCAGTAAATGTTCAACAGTGAAACTATGGTCCAAAATATGTAAAAATGTCAATTTATACATAAACTTGTTTCAAAAATGCCTTACATCCACAAATTTAAAGACATTATTATTATTATTATTATTATTATTATTATTATTATCATTATTGTTAACATAATAATAATAATAATTATTATTATTATTGTCATTTCTTTCACGTTTCCTGTCTTACATCCTGCGGAGCCGGGTCCAAACTATGGACCTGAGGCACTACAGGGCAGATGTCCCTTGATTGACAGTACTCGTTGTAATATGTGGGCTGTTCCGAGTAGGGCGATCTTCTGGGCTGCGCAGATGATGATGTTGCCTGGGATACGCTTGGTGAACTCCATGCCCTTCTTCATGAGTCCTAGAGCTCCGATGACCACCGGTGTTGTTTCGGTCTTCATCCCCCACATCCTGTTGATTTCAGTCTCCAGGTCTTTGTACTTGGTCAGCTTCTCTCTGACTTTCACTGAGGTGTTTGTTTCGGATGGTGTTGCCATGTCGATGAGCATGCACGGCTTTTGCTTCCTGTCCTATCCTCCTCCTCCTCCTTCTTCTCCTCCTTCTTCTTCTTCTTCTTCTTCTTCTTCTTCTTCTTCTTCTTCTTCTTCTTCTTCTTCTTCTTGTTTTTACTATTATCAATATTAATTTTTATAAACCATTGCTTGGAAAATGTACACAAATAGTTTATTTATGTTTGTGTCAGTTTACAAATCCAATCAGTTTGCAAAGGAAAAATAATGATTAACAATTTAGAAATAAGACTCCTTTGAATGTCTTGGGTAGATTGTCCTCGATGGGTTACCTGTCCAAGTCCAAGAAAAAAGAATCTCCCATGCAGATTCCCACAACACGCTGCAAAGAGTTGTTTCTTTTTCTCTTTTTCCAGTCTTCAAACCTTGTGTCGTAGTAGTAGTAGTAGTGGCAGTAGTAGTTGTTGCTGTTGCTGCTGCTGTAGTTGTAGTGGTTGATGTTGTAGTTGCTGCTGTTGTAGTAGTTGCTGCTGTTGTAGTAGTTGCTGCTGTTGTAGTAGTTGTTGCTGCTGTTGTAGTAGTTGCTGCTGTTGTAGTAGTTGCTGCTGTAGTAGTTGTTGCTGCTGTTGTAGTAGTTGCTGCTGTTGTAGTAGTTGTTGCTGCTGTTGTAGTAGTTGCTGCTGCTGTAGTAGTTGCTGCTGTTGTAGAAGTTGCTGCTGTTGTAGTAGTTGTTGCTGCTGCTGTAGTAGTTGCTGCTGTTGTAGTAGTTGCTGCTGTTGTAGTAGTTGCTGCTGTTGTAGTAGTTGTTGCTGTTGTAGTAGTTGCTGCTGTTGTAGTAGTTGCTGCTGTAGTAGTTGTTGCTGCTGTAGTAGTTGTTGCTGCTGCTGTAGTAGTTGCTGCTGTTGTAGTAGTTGCTGCTGTTGTAGTAGTTGCTGCTGTTGTAATAGTTGTTGCTGCTGCTGTAGTAGTTGCTGCTGTTGTAGTAGTTGCTGCTGTTGTAGTAGTTGCTGCTGCTGCTGTTGTAGTAGTTGCTGCTGCTGTTGTAGTAGTTGTTGCTGCTGTTGTAGTAGTTGTTGCTGCTGCTGTAGTAGTTGCTGCTGTTGTAGTAGTTGCTGCTGTAGTAGTTGTTGCTGCTGCTGTAGTAGTTGCTGCTGTTGTAGTAGTTGCTGCTGTTGTAGTAGTTGCTGCTGTTGTAGTAGTTGCTGCTGTTGTAATAGTTGTTGCTGCTGCTGTAGTAGTTGCTGCTGTTGTAGTAGTTGCTGCTGTAGTAGTTGCTGCTGTTGTAGTAGTTGCTGCTGTTGTAGTAGTTGCTGCTGCTGCTGTTGTAGTAGTTGTTGCTGCTGTTGTAGTAGTTGCTGCTGCTGCTGCTGTAGTAGTTGCTGCTGCTGTTGTAGTAGTTGTTGCTGCTGTTGTAGTAGTTGTTGCTGCTGCTGTAGTAGTTGCTGCTGTTGTAGTAGTTGCTGCTGTTGTAGTAGTTGCTGCTGCTGCTGTTGTAGTAGTTGTTGCTGCTGTTGTAGTAGTTGCTGCTGCTGTTGTAGTAGTTGCTGCTGTTGTAGTAGTTGCTGCTGTTGTAGTAGTTGCTGCTGTTGTAGTAGTTGTTGCTGCTGCTGTAGTAGTTGCTGCTGTTGTAGTAGTTGCTGCTGTTGTAGTAGTTGCTGCTGCTGCTGTTGTAGTAGTTGTTGCTGCTGTTGTAGTAGTTGCTGCTGCTGTTGTAGTAGTTGCTGCTGTTGTAGTAGTTGTTGCTGCTGCTGTTGTAGTAGCTGCTGCTGCTGTAGTAGTTGCTGCTGCTGTTGTAGCAGTTGTTGCTGCTGTTGTAGTAGTTGCTGCTGTTGTAGTAGTTGTTGCTGCTGCTGTAGTAGTTGCTGCTGTTGTAGTAGTTGCTGCTGTTGTAGTAGTTGCTGCTGTTGTAGTAGTTGTTGCTGCTGCTGTAGTAGTTGCTGCTGTTGTAGTAGTTGCTGCTGTTGTAGTAGTTGTTGCTGTTGTAATAGTTGTTGCTGTTGTAGTAGTTGTTGCTGTTGTTGTAGTAGTTGTTGCTGTTGTAGTAGTTATTTGCTGTTGTAGTAGTTGCTGCTGTAGTAGTTGTTGCTGCTGTTGTAGTAGTTGCTGCTGTTGTAGTAGTTGTTGCTGTTGTAATAGTTGTTGCTGTTGTAATAGTTGTTGCTGTTGTAGTAGTTGTTGCTGTTGTTGTAGTAGTTGTTGCTGCTGTTGTAGTAGTTGCTGTTGTAGTAGTTGTTGCTGTTGTAATTGTAGTTGCTGTTGTAGTAGTTGTTGCTGTTGTCGTAGTAGTTGTTGCTGTTGTCGTAGTAGTTGTTGCTGTTGTCGTAGTAGTTGTTGCTGTTGTAGTAGTAGTTGTTGCTGTTGTAGTAGTTGTTGCTATTGTAGTAGTTGTTGCTGTTGTTGTAGTAGTTGCTGCTGTTGTAGTAGTTGTTGCTGTTGTAGTAGTTGCTGCTGTTGTAGTAGTTGCTGCTGTTGTAGTAGTTGCTGCTGTTGTAGTAGTTGTTGCTGCTGCTGTAGTAGTTGCTGCTGTTGTAGTAGTTGTTGCTGTTGTAATAGTTGTTGCTGTTGTAGTAGTTGTTGCTGTTGTAGTAGTTGTTGCTGTTGTTGTAGTAGTTGTTGCTGTTGTAGTAGTTATTTGCTGTTGTAGTATTTCCTGCTGTAGTAGTTGTTGCTGCTGTTGTAGTAGTTGCTGCTGTTGTAGTAGTTGTTGCTGTTGTAATAGTTGTTGCTGTTGTAATAGTTGTTGCTGTTGTAGTAGTTGTTGCTGTTGTAAAAGTTGTTGCTGTTGTAATAGTTGTTGCTGTTGTAATAGTTGTTGCTGTTGTAAAAGTTGTTGCTGTTGTAATAGTTGTTGCTGTTGTAATAGTTGTTGCTGTTGTAGTAGTTGCTGCTGTTGTAGTAGTTGTTGCTGTTGTAAAAGTTGTTGCTGTTGTAATAGTTGTTGCTGTTGTAATAGTTGTTGCTGTTGTAGTAGTTGTTGCTGTTGTAATAGTTGTTGCTGTTGTTGTAGTAGTTGTTGCTGCTGTTGTAGTAGTTGCTGCTGTTGTAGTAGTTGCTGCTGCTGTAGTAGTAGTTGCTGTTGTAGTAGTTGTTGCTGTTGTAGTAGTTGTTGCTGTTGTCGTAGTAGTTGTTGCTGTTGTAGTAGTAGTTGTTGCTGTTGTAGTAGTTGTTGCTATTGTAGTAGTTGTTGCTGTTGTTGTAGTAGTTGCTGCTGTTGTAGTAGTTGTTGCTGTTGTAATAGTTGTTGCTGTTGTAATAGTTGTTGCTGTTGTAGTAGTTGTTGCTGTTGTAGTAGTTGTTGCTGTTGTAGCAGTTGTTGCTGTTGTAGTAGTTGTTGCTGTTGTAGTAGTTGTTGCTGTTGTAATAGTTGTTGCTGTTGTAGTAGTTGTTGCTGTTGTTGTAGTAGTTGCTGCTGTTGTAGTAGTTGTTGCTGTTGTAGTAGTTGTTGCTGTTGTAATAGTTGTTGCTGTTGTAGTAGTTGTTGCTGTTGTAGTAGTTGTTGTTGTAGCAGTTGTTGCTGTTGTAGTAGTAGTTGTTGCTGCTGTTGTAGTAGTTGCTGCTGCTGTAGTAGTAGTTGCTGCTGTTTAGTAGTTGCTGCTGTAGTAGTTGCTGCTGTTGTAGTAGTTGTTGCTGTTGTAGTAGTTGCTGCTGTTGTAGTAGTTGCTGCTGTTCTAGTAGTTGTTGCTGTTGTAGTAGTTGCTGCTGTTGTAGTTGTTGCTGCTGTTGTAGTAGTTGCTGCTGTAGTAGTTGTTGCTGTTGTAGTAGTTGCTGCTGTTGTAGTAGTTGCTGCTGTTGTAGTAGTTGCTGCTGTAGTAGTTGTTGCTGTTGTAGTAGTTGCTGCTGTTGTAGTAGTTGCTGCTGCTGTTGTAGTTGCTGCTGTTGTAGTAGTTGCTGCTGTTGTAGTAGTTGCTGCTGTTGTAGTAGTTGTTGCTGTTGTAGTAGTTGTTGCTGTTGTAGTAGTTGCTGCTGTTGTAGTAGTTGCTGATGTTGTAGTAGTTGCTGATGTTGTAGTAGTTGTTGCTGTTGTAGTAGTTGCTGCTGTTGTAGTAGTTGCTGATGTTGTAGTAGTTCCTGCTGCTGTTGTAGTAGTCCCTGCTGCTGTAGTAGTTGCTGCTGCTGTAGTAGTTGCTGCTGCTGTAGTAGTTGCTGCTGTTGTAGTAGTTGTTGCTGTTGTAATAGTTGTTGCTGTTGTAGTAGTAGTTGCTGTTGTAATAGTTGTTGCTGTTGTAGTAGTTGTTGCTGTTGTAGTAGTTGTTGCTGTTGTAATAGTTGTTGCTGTTGTAGTAGTTGTTGCTGTTGTAGTAGTTGTTGCTGTTGTTGTAGCAGTTGTTGCTGTTGTAGTAGTAGTTGTTGCTGCTGTTGTAGTAGTTGTTGCTGTTGTAGTAGTGGTTGCTGCTGCTGTAGTGGTTGCTGCTGCTGTAGTAGTTGCTGCTGCTGTAGTAGTTGCTGCTGCTGTAGTAGTTGCTGCTGTTGTAGTAGTTGTTGCTGTTGTAATAGTTGTTGCTGTTGTAATAGTTGTTGCTGTTGTAGTAGTTGTTGCTGTTGTAGCTGTTGTTGTAGCAGTTGTTGCTGTTGTAGTAGTAGTTGTTGCTGCTGTTGTAGTAGTTGCTGCTGTTGTAATAGTTGTTGCTGTTGTAGTAGTGGTTGCTGCTGCTGTAGTAGTTGCTGCTGCTGTAGTAGTTGCTGCTGTTGTAGTAGTTGCTGCTGTTGTAGTAGTTGCTGCTGGTGTAGTAGTAGTTGCTGCTGTTGTAGTAGTAGTTGCTGCTGTTGTAGTAGTTGTTGCTGCTGTTGTAGTAGTTGCTGCTGTAGTAGTAGTTGCTGCTGTAGTAGTTGTTGCTGCTGTTGTAGTAGTTGCTGCTGTTGTAGAAGTTGTTGCTGCTGTTGTAGTAGTTGTTGCTGTTGTAGTAGTTGTTGCTGTTGTAATAGTTGTTGCTGTTGTAGTAGTTGTTGCTGTTGTAGTAGTTGTTGCTGCTGCTGTTGTAGTAGTTGTTGCTGTTGTAGTAGTTGTTGCTGTTTTAGTAGTTGTTGCTGTTGTAATAGTTGTTGCTGTTGTAGTAGTTGTTGCTGTTGTTGTAGTAGTTGCTGCTGTTGTAGTAGTTGTTGCTGTTGTAGTAGTTGTTGCTGTTGTAATAGTTGTTGCTGTTGTAGTAGTTGTTGCAGTTGTAGTAGTTGTTGCTGTTGTTGTAGCAGTTGTTGCTGTTGTAGTAGTAGTTGTTGCTGCTGTTGTAGTAGTTGCTGCTGCTGTAGTAGTAGTTGCTGCTGTTTAGTAGTTGCTGCTGTAGTAGTTGCTGCTGCTGTAGTAGTTGTTACTGTTGTAGTAGTTGCTGCTGTTGTAGTAGTTGCTGCTGTTGTAGTAGTTGTTGCTGCTGCTGTAGTAGTTGCTGCTGTTGTAGTAGTTGCTGCTGTTGTAGTAGTTGCTGCTGTTGTAGTAGTTGTTGCTGCTGCTGTAGTAGTTGCTGCTGTTGTAGTAGTTGCTGCTGTTGTAGTAGTTGTTGCTGTTGTAATAGTTGTTGCTGTTGTAGTAGTTGTTGCTGTTGTAGTAGTTGTTGCTGTTGTTGTAGTAGTTGTTGCTGTTGTAGTAGTTATTTGCTGTTGTAGTAGTTGCTGCTGTAGTAGTTGTTGCTGCTGTTGTAGTAGTTGCTGCTGTTGTAGTAGTTGTTGCTGTTGTAATAGTTGTTGCTGTTGTAGTAGTTGTTGCTGTTGTAATAGTTGTTGCTGTTGTTGTAGTAGTTGTTGCTGCTGTTGTAGTAGTTGCTGTTGTAGTAGTTGTTGCTGTTGTAGTAGTTGTTGCTGTTGTTGTAGTAGTTGTTGCTGTTGTAGTAGTTGCTGTTGTAGTAGTTGTTGCTGTTGTAGTAGTTGTTGTAGTAGTTGCTGCTGTTGTAGTAGTTGTTGCTGTTGTAATAGTTGTTGCTGTTGTAATAGTTGTTGCTGCTGTTGTAGTAGTTGCTGCTGTTGTAGTAGTTGTTGCTGTTGTAATAGTTGCTGCTGTTGTAGTAGTTGTTGCTGTTGTAATAGTTGTTGCTGTTGTAGTAGTTGTTGCTGTTGTAATAGTTGTTGCTGTTGTAGTAGTTGTTGCTGTTGTAGTAGTAGTTGTTGCTGCTGTTGTAGTAGTTGCTGTTGTAGTAGTTGTTGCTGTTGTAGTAGTTGTTGTAGTAGTTGCTGCTGTTGTAGTAGTTGTTGCTGTTGTAATAGTTGTTGCTGTTGTAGTAGTTGTTGCTGTTGTAGTAGTTGTTGCTGTTGTAGTAGTTGTTGCTGTTGTAGTAGTTGTTGCTGTTGTAATAGTTGTTGCTTTTGCAGTAGTTGTTGCTGTTGTAGTAGTTGTTGCTGTTGTAATAGTTGTTGCTGTTGTAGTAGTAGTTGCTGTTGTTGTAGTAGTTGCTGCTGTTGTAGTAGTTGTTGCTGTTGTAGTAGTTGTTGCTGTTGTAATAGTTGTTGCTGTTGTAGTAGTTGTTGCTGTTGTAGTAGTTGTTGCTGTTGTTGTAGCAGTTGTTGCTGTTGTAGTAGTAGTTGTTGCTGCTGTTGTAGTAGTTGCTGCTGCTGTAGTAGTAGTTGCTGCTGTTTAGTAGTTGCTGCTGTAGTAGTTGCTGCTGTTGTAGTAGTTGTTGCTGTTGTAGTAGTTGCTGCTGTTGTAGTAGTTGCTGCTGTTGTAGTAGTTGTTGCTGTTGTAGTAGTTGCTGCTGTTGTAGTTGCTGCTGTTGTAGTTGTTGCTGCTGTTGTAGTAGTTGCTGCTGTAGTAGTTGTTGCTGTTGTAGTAGTTGCTGCTGTTGTAGTAGTTGCTGCTGTTGTAGTAGTTGTTGCTGTTGTAGTAGTTGCTGCTGTTGTAGTAGTTGCTGCTGTAGTAGTTGTTGCTGTTGTAGTAGTTGCTGCTGTTGTAGTAGTTGCTGCTGCTGTTGTAGTTGCTGCTGTTGTAGTAGTTGCTGCTGTGGTAGTAGTTGCTGCTGTTGTAGTAGTTGCTGATGTTGTAGTAGTTGCTGCTGCTGTTGAAGTAGTCCCTGCTGCTGTTGTAGTAGTCCCTGCTGCTGTAGTAGTTGCTGCTGCTGTAGTAGTTGCTGCTGCTGTAGTAGTTGCTGCTGTTGTAGTAGTTGTTGCTGTTGTAATAGTTGTTGCTGTTGTAATAGTTGTTGCTGTTGTAATAGTTGTTGCTGTTGTAGTAGTTGTTGCTGTTGTAGTAGTTGTTGCTGTTGTTGTAGCAGTTGTTGCTGTTGTAGTAGTAGTTGTTGCTGCTGTTGTAGTAGTTGTTGCTGTTGTAGTAGTGGCTGCTGCTGCTGTAGTAGTTGCTGCTGCTGTAGTAGTTGCTGCTGTTGTAGTAGTTGCTGCTGTTGTAGTAGTTGATGCTGTTGTAGTAGTTGTTGCTGGTGTTGTAGTAGTTGCTGCTGTTGTAGTAGTAGTTGCTGCTTTTGTAGTAGTTGTTGCTGCTGTTGTAGTAGTTGCTGCTGTAGTAGTAATTGCTGCTGTAGTAGTTGTTGCTGCTGTTGTAGTAGTTGCTTCTGTTGTAGTAGTTGTTGCTGCTGTTGTAGTAGTTGTTGCTGTTGTAGTAGTTGTTGCTGTTGTAATAGTTGTTGCTGTTGTAATAGTTGTTGCTGTTGTTGTAGTAGTTGTTGCTGCTGTTGTAGTAGTTGCTGTTGTAGTAGTTGTTGCTGTTGTAGTAGTTGTTGCTGTTGTTGTAGTAGTTGTTGCTGTTGTAGTAGTTGCTGTTGTAGTAGTTGTTGCTGTTGTAGTAGTTGTTGTAGTAGTTGCTGCTGTTGTAGTAGTTGTTGCTGTTGTAATAGTTGTTGCTGTTGTAATAGTTGTTGCTGCTGTTGTAGTAGTTGCTGCTGTTGTAGTAGTTGTTGCTGTTGTAATAGTTGCTGTTGTTGTAGTAGTTGCTGCTGTTGTAGTAGTTGTTGCTGTTGTAATAGTTGTTGCTGTTGTAGTAGTTGTTGCTGTTGTAGTAGTTGTTGCTGTTGTAGTAGTTGTTGCTGTTGTTGTAGTAGTTGTTGCTGTTGTTGTAGTAGTTGTTGCTGTTGTAGTAGTTATTTGCTGTTGTAGTAGTTGCTGCTGTAGTAGTTGTTGCTGCTGTTGTAGTAGTTGCTGCTGTTGTAGTAGTTGTTGCTGTTGTAATAGTTGTTGCTGTTGTAGTAGTTGTTGCTGTTGTAATAGTTGTTGCTGTTGTTGTAGTAGTTGTTGCTGCTGTTGTAGTAGTTGCTGTTGTAGTAGTTGTTGCTGTTGTTGTAGTAGTTGTTGCTGTTGTTGTAGTAGTTGTTGCTGTTGTTGTAGTAGTTGTTGCTGTTGTAGTAGTTGCTGTTGTAGTAGTTGTTGCTGTTGTAGTAGTTGTTGTAGTAGTTGCTGCTGTTGTAGTAGTTGCTGCTGTTGTAGTAGTTGTTGCTGTTGTAATAGTTGCTGCTGTTGTAGTAGTTGTTGCTGTTGTAATAGTTGTTGCTGTTGTAGTAGTTGTTGCTGTTGTAATAGTTGTTGCTGTTGTAGTAGTAGTTGTTGCTGCTGTTGTAGTAGTTGCTGTTGTAGTAGTTGTTGCTGTTGTAGTAGTTGTTGTAGTAGTTGCTGCTGTTGTAGTAGTTGTTGCTGTTGTAATAGTTGTTGCTGTTGTAATAGTTGTTGCTGTTGTAGTAGTTGTTGCTGTTGTAGTAGTTGTTGCTGTTGTAGTAGTTGTTGCTGTTGTAGTAGTTGTTGCTGTTGTAATAGTTGTTGCTTTTGCAGTAGTTGTTGCTGTTGTAGTAGTTGTTGCTGTTGTAATAGTTGTTGCTGTTGTAGTAGTAGTTGCTGTTGTTGTAGTAGTTGCTGCTGTTGTAGTAGTTGTTGCTGTTGTAGTAGTTGTTGCTGTTGTAATAGTTGTTGCTGTTGTAGTAGTTGTTGCTGTTGTAGTAGTTGTTGCTGTTGTTGTAGCAGTTGTTGCTGTTGTAGTAGTAGTTGTTGCTGCTGTTGTAGTAGTTGCTGCTGCTGTAGTAGTAGTTGCTGCTGTTTAGTAGTTGCTGCTGTAGTAGTTGCTGCTGTTGTAGTAGTTGTTGCTGTTGTAGTAGTTGCTGCTGTTGTAGTAGTTGCTGCTGTTGTAGTAGTTGTTGCTGTTGTAGTAGTTGCTGCTGTTGTAGTTGCTGCTGTTGTAGTTGTTGCTGCTGTTGTAGTAGTTGCTGCTGTAGTAGTTGTTGCTGTTGTAGTAGTTGCTGCTGTTGTAGTAGTTGCTGCTGTTGTAGTAGTTGTTGCTGTTGTAGTAGTTGCTGCTGTTGTAGTAGTTGCTGCTGTAGTAGTTGTTGCTGTTGTAGTAGTTGCTGCTGTTGTAGTAGTTGCTGCTGCTGTTGTAGTTGCTGCTGTTGTAGTAGTTGCTGCTGTTGTAGTAGTTGCTGCTGTTGTAGTAGTTGCTGATGTTGTAGTAGTTGCTGCTGCTGTTGAAGTAGTCCCTGCTGCTGTTGTAGTAGTCCCTGCTGCTGTAGTAGTCGCTGCTGCTGTAGTAGTTGCTGCTGCTGTAGTAGTTGCTGCTGTTGTAGTAGTTGTTGCTGTTGTAATAGTTGTTGCTGTTGTAATAGTTGTTGCTGTTGTAATAGTTGTTGCTGTTGTAGTAGTTGTTGCTGTTGTAGTAGTTGTTGCTGTTGTTGTAGCAGTTGTTGCTGTTGTAGTAGTAGTTGTTGCTGCTGTTGTAGTAGTTGTTGCTGTTGTAGTAGTGGTTGCTGCTGCTGTAGTAGTTGCTGCTGCTGTAGTAGTTGCTGCTGCTGTAGTAGTTGCTGCTGTTGTAGTAGTTGATGCTGTTGTAGTAGTTGTTGCTGGTGTTGTAGTAGTTGCTGCTGTTGTAGTAGTAGTTGCTGCTTTTGTAGTAGTTGTTGCTGCTGTTGTAGTAGTTGCTGCTGTAGTAGTAATTGCTGCTGTAGTAGTTGTTGCTGCTGTTGTAGTAGTTGCTTCTGTTGTAGTAGTTGTTGCTGCTGTTGTAGTAGTTGTTGCTGTTGTAGTAGTTGTTGCTGTTGTAATAGTTGTTGCTGTTGTAGTAGTTGTTGCTGTTGTAGTAGTTGTTGCTGCTGCTGTAGTAGTTGTTGCTGCTGTTGTAGTAGTTGTTGCTGTTGTAGTAGTTGTTGCTGTTGTAGTAGTTGTTGCTGTTGTAGTAGTTGTTGCTGTTGTTGTAGTAGTTGCTGCTGTTGTAGTAGTTGTTGCTGTTGTAGTAGTTGTTGCTGTTGTAATAGTTGTTGCTGTTGTAGTAGTTGTTGTAGTAGTTGTTGCTGTTGTAGTAGTTGTTGCTGTTGTTGTAGCAGTTGTTGCTGTTGTAGTAGTAGTTGTTGCTGCTGTTGTAGTAGTTGCTGCTGCTGTAGTAGTAGTTGCTGCTGTTTAGTAGTTGCTGCTGTAGTAGTTGCTGCTGTTGTAGTAGTTGTTGCTGTTGTAGTAGTTGCTGCTGTTGTAGTAGTTGCTGCTGTTGTAGTAGTTGTTGCTGTTGTAGTAGTTGCTGCTGTTGTAGTTGCTGCTGTTGTAGTTGTTGCTGCTGTTGTAGTAGTTGCTGCTGTAGTAGTAGTTGCTGCTGTTGTAGTAGTTGCTGCTGTTGTAGTAGTTGTTGCTGTTGTAGTAGTTGCTGCTGTTGTAGTAGTTGCTGCTGTAGTAGTTGTTGCTGTTGTAGTAGTTGCTGCTGTTGTAGTAGTTGCTGCTGCTGTTGTAGTTGCTGCTGTTGTAGTAGTTGCTGCTGTTGTAGTAGTTGCTGCTGCTGTTGTAGTTGCTGCTGTTGTAGTAGTTGCTGCTGCTGTTGTAGTTGCTGCGGTTGTAGTAGTTGCTGCTGTTGTAGTAGTTGCTGCTGTTGTAGTAGTTGCTGATGTTGTAGTAGTTGCTGCTGCTGTTGTAGTAGTCCCTGCTGCTGTTGTAGTAGTCCCTGCTGCTGTAGTAGTTATTTGCTGTTGTAGTAGTTGCTGCTGTAGTAGTTGTTGCTGCTGTTGTAGTAGTTGCTGCTGCTGTAGTAGTTGCTGCTGCTGTAGTAGTTATTTGCTGTTGTAGTAGTTGCTGCTGTAGTAGTTGTTGCTGCTGTTGTAGTAGTTTCTGCTGTTGTAGTAGTTGTTGCTGTTGTAATAGTTGTTGCTGTTGTAGTAGTTGTTGCTGTTGTAATAGTTGTTGCTGTTGTTGTAGTAGTTGTTGCTGATGTTGTAGTAGTTGCTGCTGCTGTTGTAGTAGTCCCTGCTGCTGTTGTAGTAGTCCCTGCTGCTGTATTAGTTGCTGCTGCTGTAGTAGTTGCTGCTGCTGTAGTAGTTATTTGCTGTTGTAGTAGTTGCTGCTGTAGTAGTTGTTGCTGCTGTTGTAGTAGTTGCTGCTGTTGTAGTAGTTGTTGCTGTTGTAATAGTTGTTGCTGTTGTAATAGTTGTTGCTGCTGTTGTAGTAGTTGTTGCTGTTGTAATAGTTGTTGCTGTTGTAATAGTTGTTGCTGTTGTAGTAGTTGTTGCTGTTGTAGTAGTTGTTGCTGTTGTAGCAGTTGTTGCTGTTGTAGTAGTTGTTGCTGTTGTAGTAGTTGTTGCTGTTGTAATAGTTGTTGCTGTTGTAGTAGTTGTTGCTGTTGTTGTAGTAGTTGCTGCTGTTTGGCGTAGTTGTTGCTGTTGTAGTAGTTGTTGCTGTTGTAATAGTTGTTGCTGTTGTAGTAGTTGTTGCTGTTGTAGTAGTTGTTGTTGTAGCAGTTGTTGCTGTTGTAGTAGTAGTTGTTGCTGCTGTTGTAGTAGTTGCTGCTGCTGTAGTAGTAGTTGCTGCTGTTTAGTAGTTGCTGCTGTAGTAGTTGCTGCTGTTGTAGTAGTTGTTGCTGTTGTAGTAGTTGCTGCTGTTGTAGTAGTTGCTGCTGTTCTAGTAGTTGCTGCTGCTGTAGTAGTTGCTGCTGTTGTAGTAGTTGCTGCTGTTGTAGTAGTTGCTGCTGTTGTAGTAGTTGTTGCTGGTGTAGTAGTAGTTGCTGCTGTTGTAGTAGTAGTTGCTGCTGTTGTAGTAGTTGTTGCTGCTGTTGTAGTAGTTGCTGCTGTTGTAGTAGTTGCTGCTGTAGTAGTAGTTGCTGCTGTAGTAGTTGTTGCTGCTGTTGTAGTAGTTGCTGCTGTTGTAGTAGTTGTTGCTGTTGTAGTAGTTGTTGCTGTTGTAATAGTTGTTGCTGTTGTAGTAGTTGTTGCTGTTGTAGTAGTTGTTGCTGTTGTAGTAGTTGTTGCTGTTGTAATAGTTGTTGCTGTTGTAGTAGTTGTTGCTGTTGTAGTAGTTGTTGCTGTTGTTGTAGTAGTTGCTGCTGTTGTAGTAGTTGTTGCTGTTGTAGTAGTTGTTGCTGTTGTAATAGTTGTTGCTGTTGTAGTAGTTGTTGCTGCTGCTGTAGTAGTAGTTGTTGCTGTTGTAGTAGTAGTTGTTGCTGCTGTTGTAGTAGTTGCTGCTGCTGTTGTAGTAGTTGCTGCTGCTGTTGTAGTAGTTGTTGCTGCTGTTGTAGTAGTTGCTGCTGCTGTTGTAGTTGCTGCTGCTGCTGTTGTAGTAGTTGCTGCTGTTGTAGTAGTTGCTGCTGTTGTAGTTGTTGCTGCTGTTGTAGTAGTTGCTGCTGTTGTAGTAGTTGCTGCTGCTGTTGTAGTAGTTGCTGCTGTTGTAGTAGTAGTTGCTGCTGTAGTAGTTGCTGCTGCTGTAGTAGTAGTTGTTGCTGTTGTTGTAGTAGTTGTTGCTGTTGTAGTAGTAGTTGTTGCTGCTGTTGTAGTAGTTGCTGCTGCTGTTGTAGTAGTTGCTGCTGCTGTTGTAGTAGTTGTTGCTGCTGTTGTAGTAGTTGCTGCTGCTGTTGTAGTAGTTGCTGCTGCTGTTGTAGTAGTTGCTGCTGCTGTTGTAGTAGTTGTTGCTGCTGTTGTAGTAGTTGCTGCTGCTGTTGTAGTTGCTGCTGCTGCTGTTGTAGTAGTTGTTGCTGTTGTAGTAGTTGTTGCAGTTGTAGTAGTTGTTGCTGTTGTTGTAGCAGTTGTTGCTGTTGTAGTAGTAGTTGTTGCTGCTGTTGTAGTAGTTGCTGCTGCTGTTGTAGTAGTTGCTGCTGCTGTTGTAGTAGTTGCTGCTGCTGTTGTAGTTGCTGCTGCTGCTGTTGTAGTAGTTGTTGCTGCTGTTGTAGTAGTTGCTGCTGCTGTTGTAGTAGTTGCTGCTGTTGTAGTAGTTGCTGCTGTTGTAGTTGTTGCTGCTGTTGTAGTAGTTGCTGCTGTTGTAGTTGCTGCTGCTGTTGTAGTAGTTGCTGCTGTTGTAGTAGTAGTTGCTGCTGTAGTAGTTGCTGCTGCTGTAGTAGTAGTTGCTGCTGCTGTAGTAGTAGTTGCTGTTGTAGTAGTTGCTGCTGCTGTAGTAATAGTTGCTGTTGTAGTAGTTGCTGCTGCTGTTGTAGTAGTTGTTGCTGTTGTAGTAGTTGCTGTTGTAGTAGTTGTTGCTGTTGTAGTAGTTGCTGCTGCTGTTGTAGTAGTTGCTGCTGCTGTAGTAGTTGCTGTTGTAGTAGTTGTTGCTGTTGTAGTAGTTGCTGCTGCTGTTGTAGTAGTTGTTGCTGTTGTAGTAGTTGCTGTTGTAGTAGTTGTTGCTGTTGTAGTAGTTGTTGCTGTTGTAATAGTTGTTGCTGTTGTAGTAGTTGTTGCTGCTGTTTAGTAGTTGCTGCTGTAGTAGTTGCTGCTGCTGTTGTAGTAGTTGCTGCTGCTGTTGTAGTAGTTGCTGCTGCTGTAGTAGTTGCTGTTGTAGTAGTTGTTGCTGTTGTAGTAGTTGCTGCTGCTGTTGTAGTAGTTGTTGCTGTTGTAGTAGTTGCTGTTGTAGTAGTTGTTGCTGTTGTAGTAGTTGTTGCTGTTGTAATAGTTGTTGCTGTTGTAGTAGTTGTTGCAGTTGTAGTAGTTGTTGCTGTTGTTGTAGCAGTTGTTGCTGTTGTAGTAGTAGTTGTTGCTGCTGTTGTAGTAGTTGCTGCTGCTGTTGTAGTAGTTGCTGCTGCTGTTGTAGTAGTTGTTGCTGCTGTTGTAGTAGTTGCTGCTGCTGTTGTAGTTGCTGCTGCTGCTGTTGTAGTAGTTGCTGCTGTTGTAGTAGTTGCTGCTGTTGTAGTTGTTGCTGCTGTTGTAGTAGTTGCTGCTGTTGTAGTAGTTGTTGCTGCTGTTGTAGTAGTTGCTGCTGTTGTAGTAGTTGCTGCTGTTGTAGTAGTTGCTGCTGCTGTTGTAGTAGTTGCTGCTGTTGTAGTAGTAGTTGCTGCTGTAGTAGTTGCTGCTGCTGTAGTAGTAGTTGTTGCTGTTGTTGTAGTAGTTGTTGCTGTTGTAGTAGTAGTTGCTGCTGTAGTAGTTGTTGCTGTTGTAATAGTTGTTGCTGTTGTAGTAGTTGCTGTTGTAGTAGTTGTTGCTGTTGTAGTAGTTGTTGCTGTTGTAATAGTTGTTGCTGTTGTAGTAGTTGTTGCAGTTGTAGTAGTTGTTGCTGTTGTTGTAGTAGTTGTTGCTGTTGTAGTAGTAGTTGTTGCTGCTGTTGTAGTAGTTGCTGCTGCTGTTGTAGTAGTTGCTGCTGCTGTTGTAGTAGTTGTTGCTGCTGTTGTAGTAGTTGCTGCTGCTGTTGTAGTTGCTGCTGCTGCTGTTGTAGTAGTTGCTGCTGTTGTAGTAGTTGCTGCTGTTGTAGTTGTTGCTGCTGTTGTAGTAGTTGCTGCTGTTGTAGTAGTTGCTGCTGCTGTTGTAGTAGTTGCTGCTGTTGTAGTAGTAGTTGCTGCTGTAGTAGTTGCTGCTGCTGTAGTAGTAGTTGTTGCTGTTGTTGTAGTAGTTGTTGCTGTTGTAGTAGTAGTTGTTGCTGCTGTTGTAGTAGTTGCTGCTGCTGTTGTAGTAGTTGCTGCTGCTGTTGTAGTAGTTGTTGCTGCTGTTGTAGTAGTTGCTGCTGCTGTTGTAGTTGCTGCTGCTGCTGTTGTAGTAGTTGTTGCTGTTGTAGTAGTTGTTGCAGTTGTAGTAGTTGTTGCTGTTGTTGTAGCAGTTGTTGCTGTTGTAGTAGTAGTTGTTGCTGCTGTTGTAGTAGTTGCTGCTGCTGTTGTAGTAGTTGCTGCTGCTGTTGTAGTAGTTGTTGCTGCTGTTGTAGTAGTTGCTGCTGCTGTTGTAGTTGCTGCTGCTGCTGTTGTAGTAGTTGTTGCTGCTGTTGTAGTAGTTGCTGCTGCTGTTGTAGTAGTTGCTGCTGTTGTAGTAGTTGCTGCTGTTGTAGTTGTTGCTGCTGTTGTAGTAGTTGCTGCTGTTGTAGTTGCTGCTGCTGTTGTAGTAGTTGCTGCTGTTGTAGTAGTAGTTGCTGCTGTAGTAGTTGCTGCTGCTGTAGTAGTAGTTGCTGCTGCTGTAGTAGTAGTTGCTGTTGTAGTAGTTGCTGCTGCTGTAGTAATAGTTGCTGTTGTAGTAGTTGCTGCTGCTGTTGTAGTAGTTGTTGCTGTTGTAGTAGTTGCTGTTGTAGTAGTTGTTGCTGTTGTAGTAGTTGCTGCTGCTGTTGTAGTAGTTGCTGCTGCTGTAGTAGTTGCTGTTGTAGTAGTTGTTGCTGTTGTAGTAGTTGCTGCTGCTGTTGTAGTAGTTGTTGCTGTTGTAGTAGTTGCTGTTGTAGTAGTTGTTGCTGTTGTAGTAGTTGCTGTTGTAATAGTTGTTGCTGTTGTAGTAGTTGTTGCTGCTGTTTAGTAGTTGCTGCTGTAGTAGTTGCTGCTGCTGTTGTTGTAGTTGCTGCTGCTGTTGTAGTAGTTGCTGCTGCTGTAGTAGTTGCTGTTGTAGTAGTTGTTGCTGTTGTAGTAGTTGCTGCTGCTGTTGTAGTAGTTGTTGCTGTTGTAGTAGTTGCTGTTGTAGTAGTTGTTGCTGTTGTAGTAGTTGTTGCTGTTGTAATAGTTGTTGCTGTTGTAGTAGTTGTTGCAGTTGTAGTAGTTGTTGCTGTTGTTGTAGCAGTTGTTGCTGTTGTAGTAGTAGTTGTTGCTGCTGTTGTAGTAGTTGCTGCTGCTGTAGTAGTAGTTGCTGCTGTTTAGTAGTTGCTGCTGTAGTAGTTGCTGCTGTTGTAGTAGTTGTTACTGTTGTAGTAGTTGCTGCTGTTGTAGTAGTTGCTGCTGTTGTAGTAGTTGTTGCTGCTGCTGTAGTAGTTGCTGCTGTTGTAGTAGTTGCTGCTGTTGTAGTAGTTGCTGCTGTTGTAGTAGTTGTTGCTGCTGCTGTAGTAGTTGCTGCTGTTGTAGTAGTTGCTGCTGTTGTAGTAGTTGTTGCTGTTGTAATAGTTGTTGCTGTTGTAGTAGTTGTTGCTGTTGTAGTAGTTGTTGCTGTTGTTGTAGTAGTTGTTGCTGTTGTAGTAGTTATTTGCTGTTGTAGTAGTTGCTGCTGCTGTTGTAGTAGTTGTTGCTGCTGTTGTAGTAGTTGCTGCTGCTGTTGTAGTAGTTGCTGCTGTTGTAGTAGTTGCTGCTGTTGTAGTTGTTGCTGCTGTAGTAGTTGTTGCTGCTGTTGTAGTAGTTGCTGCTGCTGTTGTAGTAGTTGCTGCTGTTGTAGTAGTAGTTGCTGCTGTTGTAGTAGTTGCTGCTGTAGTAGTAGTTGCTGCTGTTGTAGTAGTTGCTGCTGTTGTAGTAGTTGCTGCTGTTGTAGTTGCTGCTGTTGTAGTAGTTGCTGCTGCTGTAGTAGTTGTTGCTGCTGTAGTAGTTGTTGCTGTTGTAGTAGTTGCTGCTGTTGTAGTAGTTGCTGCTGTTGTAGTAGTTGTTGCTGTTGTAGTAGTTGCTGCTGTTGTAGTAGTTGCTGCTGTAGTAGTTGTTGCTGTTGTAGTAGTTGCTGCTGTTGTAGTAGTTGCTGCTGTAGTAGTTGTTGCTGTTGTTGTAGTTGCTGCTGTTGTAGTAGTTGCTGCTGCTGTAGTAGTAGTTGCTGCTGTAGTAGTTGCTGCTGCTGTTGTAGTTGCTGCTGCTGCTGTTGTAGTAGTTGTTGCTGCTGTTGTAGTAGTTGCTGCTGCTGTTGTAGTAGTTGCTGCTGTTGTAGTAGTTGCTGCTGTTGTAGTTGTTGCTGCTGTTGTAGTAGTTGCTGCTGTTGTAGTTGCTGCTGCTGTTGTAGTTGTTGCTGCTGTTGTAGTAGTTGCTGCTGTTGTAGTAGTTGTTGCTGCTGCTGTAGTAGTTGTTGCTGCTGCTGTAGTAGTTGCTGCTGCTGTAGTAGTTGCTGCTGCTGTAGTAGTTGCTGCTGCTGTAGTAGTTGCTGCTGTTGTAGTAGTTGTTGCTGCTGTTGTAGTAGTTGCTGCTGTTGTAGTAGTTGTTGCTGCTGCTGTAGTAGTTGCTGCTGTTGTAGTAGTTGTTGCTGCTGCTGTAGTAGTTGCTGCTGTTGTAGTAGTTGCTGCTGTTGTAGTAGTTGCTGCTGTTGTAGTAGTTGCTGCTGTTGTAGTTGTTGCTGCTGCTGTAGTAGTTGCTGCTGTTGTAGTAGTTGCTGCTGTTGTAGTAGTTGCTGCTGTTGTAGTAGTAGTTGCTGCTGCTGTAGTAGTTGCTGCTGTTGTAGTAGTTGCTGCTGTTGTAGTAGTTGTTGCTGCTGTTGTAGTAGTTGCTGCTGTTGTAGTAGTTGTTGCTGCTGTTGTAGTAGTTGCTGCTGTTGTAGTAGTTGTTGCTGCTGCTGTAGTAGTTGCTGCTGCTGTAGTAGTTGCTGCTGCTGTAGTAGTTGCTGCTGCTGTAGTAGTTGCTGCTGTTGTAGTAGTTGTTGCTGCTGTTGTAGTAGTTGCTGCTGTTGTAGTAGTTGTTGCTGCTGCTGTAGTAGTTGCTGCTGTTGTAGTAGTTGTTGCTGCTGCTGTAGTAGTTGCTGCTGTTGTAGTAGTTGCTGCTGTTGTAGTAGTTGCTGCTGTTGTAGTAGTTGCTGCTGTTGTAGTTGTTGCTGCTGCTGTAGTAGTTGCTGCTGTTGTAGTAGTTGCTGCTGTTGTAGTAGTAGTTGCTGCTGTAGTAGTTGCTGCTGCTGTAGTAGTAGTTGCTGCTGCTGTAGTAGTAGTTGCTGTTGTAGTAGTTGCTGCTGCTGTAGTAATAGTTGCTGTTGTAGTAGTTGCTGCTGCTGTTGTAGTAGTTGTTGCTGTTGTAGTAGTTGCTGTTGTAGTAGTTGTTGCTGTTGTAGTAGTTGCTGCTGCTGTTGTAGTAGTTGCTGCTACTGTAGTAGTTGCTGTTGTAGTAGTTGTTGCTGTTGTAGTAGTTGCTGCTGCTGTTGTAGTAGTTGTTGCTGTTGTAGTAGTTGCTGTTGTAGTAGTTGTTGCTGTTGTAGTAGTTGTTGCTGTTGTAATAGTTGTTGCTGTTGTAGTAGTTGTTGCTGCTGTTTAGTAGTTGCTGCTGTAGTAGTTGCTGCTGCTGTTGTAGTAGTTGCTGCTGCTGTTGTAGTAGTTGCTGCTGCTGTAGTAGTTGCTGTTGTAGTAGTTGTTGCTGTTGTAGTAGTTGCTGCTGCTGTTGTAGTAGTTGTTGCTGTTGTAGTAGTTGCTGTTGTAGTAGTTGTTGCTGTTGTAGTAGTTGTTGCTGTTGTAATAGTTGTTGCTGTTGTAGTAGTTGTTGCAGTTGTAGTAGTTGTTGCTGTTGTTGTAGCAGTTGTTGCTGTTGTAGTAGTAGTTGTTGCTGCTGTTGTAGTAGTTGCTGCTGCTGTAGTAGTAGTTGCTGCTGTTTAGTAGTTGCTGCTGTAGTAGTTGCTGCTGTTGTAGTAGTTGTTACTGTTGTAGTAGTTGCTGCTGTTGTAGTAGTTGCTGCTGTTGTAGTAGTTGTTGCTGCTGCTGTAGTAGTTGCTGCTGTTGTAGTAGTTGCTGCTGTTGTAGTAGTTGCTGCTGTTGTAGTAGTTGTTGCTGCTGCTGTAGTAGTTGCTGCTGTTGTAGTAGTTGCTGCTGTTGTAGTAGTTGTTGCTGTTGTAATAGTTGTTGCTGTTGTAGTAGTTGTTGCTGTTGTAGTAGTTGTTGCTGTTGTTGTAGTAGTTGTTGCTGTTGTAGTAGTTATTTGCTGTTGTAGTAGTTGCTGCTGCTGTTGTAGTAGTTGTTGCTGCTGTTGTAGTAGTTGCTGCTGCTGTTGTAGTAGTTGCTGCTGTTGTAGTAGTTGCTGCTGTTGTAGTTGTTGCTGCTGTAGTAGTTGTTGCTGCTGTTGTAGTAGTTGCTGCTGCTGTTGTAGTAGTTGCTGCTGTTGTAGTAGTAGTTGCTGCTGTTGTAGTAGTTGCTGCTGTAGTAGTAGTTGCTGCTGTTGTAGTAGTTGCTGCTGTTGTAGTAGTTGCTGCTGTTGTAGTTGCTGCTGTTGTAGTAGTTGCTGCTGCTGTAGTAGTTGTTGCTGCTGTAGTAGTTGTTGCTGTTGTAGTAGTTGCTGCTGTTGTAGTAGTTGCTGCTGTTGTAGTAGTTGTTGCTGTTGTAGTAGTTGCTGCTGTTGTAGTAGTTGCTGCTGTAGTAGTTGTTGCTGTTGTTGTAGTTGCTGCTGTTGTAGTAGTTGCTGCTGCTGTAGTAGTAGTTGCTGCTGTAGTAGTTGCTGCTGCTGTTGTAGTAGTTGCTGCTGCTGCTGTAGTAGTTGCTGCTGCTGCAGTAGTAGTTGTTGCTGTTGTTGTAGTTGCTGCTGTTGTAGTAGTTGCTGCTGTTGTAGTAGTTGTTGCTGCTGTAGTAGTTGCTGCTGCTGCTGTAGTAGTTGCTGCTGTTGTAGTAGTTGCTGCTGTTGTAGTAGTTGCTGCTGCTGTTGTAGTTGCTGCTGTTGTAGTAGTTGCTGCTGTTGTAGTAGTTGCTGCTGCTGTAGTAGTAGTTGCTGCTGTAGTAGTTGCTGCTGCTGCTGTAGTAGTTGCTGCTGCTGTTGTAGTAGTTGCTGCTGCTGTAGTAGTTGCTGCTGCTGTAGTAGTAGTTGCTGTTGTAGTAGTTGCTGCTGTTGTAGTAGTTGCTGCTGCAGTAGTAGTATTTGTTGCTGTTGTTGTAGTTGCTGCTGTTGTAGTAGTTGCTGCTGCTGTTTTAGTTGCTGCTGTTGTAGTAGTTGCTGCTGTAGTAGTAGTTGCTGCTGCTGTAGTAGTAGTTGCTGCTGTAGTAGTTGCTGCTGCTGCTGTAGTAGTTGCTGCTGCTGTTGTAGTAGTTGCTGCTGCTGTTGTAGTAGTTGCTGCTGCTGTTGTAGTAGTTGTTGCTGTTGTAGTAGTTGCTGCTGTTGTAGTAGTTGCTGCTGCTGTAGTAGTTGCTGCTGCTGTTGTAGTAGTTGCTGCTGCTGTAGTAGTTGCTGCTGCTGTAGTAGTAGTTGCTGCTGCTGTAGTAGTAGTTGCTGTTGTAGTAGTTGCTGCTGCTGTAGTAATAGTTGCTGTTGTAGTAGTTGCTGCTGCTGTTGTAGTAGTTGTTGCTGTTGTAGTAGTTGCTGTTGTAGTAGTTGTTGCTGTTGTAGTAGTTGCTGCTGCTGTTGTAGTAGTTGCTGCTGCTGTAGTAGTTGCTGTTGTAGTAGTTGTTGCTGTTGTAGTAGTTGCTGCTGCTGTTGTAGTAGTTGTTGCTGTTGTAGTAGTTGCTGTTGTAGTAGTTGTTGCTGTTGTAGTAGTTGTTGCTGTTGTAATAGTTGTTGCTGTTGTAGTAGTTGTTGCTGCTGTTTAGTAGTTGCTGCTGTAGTAGTTGCTGCTGCTGTTGTAGTAGTTGCTGCTGCTGTTGTAGTAGTTGCTGCTGCTGTAGTAGTTGCTGTTGTAGTAGTTGTTGCTGTTGTAGTAGTTGCTGCTGCTGTTGTAGTAGTTGTTGCTGTTGTAGTAGTTGCTGTTGTAGTAGTTGTTGCTGTTGTAGTAGTTGTTGCTGTTGTAATAGTTGTTGCTGTTGTAGTAGTTGTTGCAGTTGTAGTAGTTGTTGCTGTTGTTGTAGCAGTTGTTGCTGTTGTAGTAGTAGTTGTTGCTGCTGTTGTAGTAGTTGCTGCTGCTGTAGTAGTTGCTGCTGCTGTTTAGTAGTTGCTGCTGTAGTAGTTGCTGCTGTTGTAGTAGTTGTTACTGTTGTAGTAGTTGCTGCTGTTGTAGTAGTTGCTGCTGTTGTAGTAGTTGTTGCTGCTGCTGTAGTAGTTGCTGCTGTTGTAGTAGTTGCTGCTGTTGTAGTAGTTGCTGCTGTTGTAGTAGTTGTTGCTGCTGCTGTAGTAGTTGCTGCTGTTGTAGTTGCTGCTGTTGTAGTAGTTGTTGCTGTTGTAATAGTTGTTGCTGTTGTAGTAGTTGTTGCTGTTGTAGTAGTTGTTGCTGTTGTTGTAGTAGTTGTTGCTGTTGTAGTAGTTATTTGCTGTTGTAGTAGTTGCTGCTGTAGTAGTTGTTGCTGCTGTTGTAGTAGTTGCTGCTGTTGTAGTAGTTGTTGCTGTTGTAATAGTTGTTGCTGTTGTAGTAGTAGTTGCTGTTGTTGTAGTAGTTGCTGCTGTTGTAGTAGTTGTTGCTGTTGTAGTAGTTGTTGCTGTTGTAATAGTTGTTGCTGTTGTAGTAGTTGTTGCTGTTGTAGTAGTTGTTGCTGTTGTAGTAGTTGTTGCTGTTGTTGTAGCAGTTGTTGCTGTTGTAGTAGTAGTTGTTGCTGCTGTTGTAGTAGTTGCTGCTGCTGTAGTAGTAGTTGCTGCTGTTTAGTAGTTGCTGCTGTAGTAGTTGCTGCTGTTGTAGTAGTTGTTGCTGTTGTAGTAGTTGCTGCTGTTGTAGTAGTTGCTGCTGTTGTAGTAGTTGTTGCTGTTGTAGTAGTTGCTGCTGTTGTAGTTGCTGCTGTTGTAGTTGTTGCTGCTGTTGTAGTAGTTGCTGCTGTAGTAGTTGTTGCTGTTGTAGTAGTTGCTGCTGTTGTAGTAGTTGCTGCTGTTGTAGTAGTTGTTGCTGTTGTAGTAGTTGCTGCTGTTGTAGTAGTTGCTGCTGTAGTAGTTGTTGCTGTTGTAGTAGTTGCTGCTGTTGTAGTAGTTGCTGCTGCTGTTGTAGTTGCTGCTGTTGTAGTAGTTGCTGCTGTTGTAGTAGTTGCTGCTGTTGTAGTAGTTGCTGCTGCTGTTGAAGTAGTCCCTGCTGCTGTTGTAGTAGTCCCTGCTGCTGTTGTAGTAGTCCCTGCTGCTGTAGTAGTTGCTGCTGCTGTAGTAGTTGCTGCTGTTGTAGTAGTTGTTGCTGTTGTAATAGTTGTTGCTGTTGTAATAGTTGTTGCTGTTGTAGTAGTTGTTGCTGTTGTAGTAGTTGTTGCTGTTGTTGTAGCAGTTGTTGCTGTTGTAGTAGTAGTTGTTGCTGCTGTTGTAGTAGTTGTTGCTGTTGTAGTAGTGGTTGCTGCTGCTGTAGTAGTTGCTGCTGCTGTAGTAGTTGCTGCTGTTGTAGTAGTTGCTGCTGTTGTAGTAGTTGTTGCTGGTGTTGTAGTAGTTGCTGCTGTTGTAGTAGTAGTTGCTGCTTTTGTAGTAGTTGTTGCTGCTGTTGTAGTAGTTGCTGCTGTAGTAGTAATTGCTGCTGTAGTAGTTGTTGCTGCTGTTGTAGTAGTTGCTTCTGTTGTAGTAGTTGTTGCTGCTGTTGTAGTAGTTGTTGCTGTTGTAGTAGTTGTTGCTGCTGCTGTAGTAGTTGTTGCTGCTGTTGTAGTAGTTGTTGCTGTTGTAGTAGTTGTTGCTGTTGTAGTAGTTGTTGCTGTTGTAGTAGTTGTTGCTGTTGTTGTAGTAGTTGCTGCTGTTGTAGTAGTTGTTGCTGTTGTAGTAGTTGTTGCTGTTGTAATAGTTGTTGCTGTTGTAGTAGTTGTTGTAGTAGTTGTTGCTGTTGTAGTAGTTGTTGCTGTTGTTGTAGCAGTTGTTGCTGTTGTAGTAGTAGTTGTTGCTGCTGTTGTAGTAGTTGCTGCTGCTGTAGTAGTAGTTGCTGCTGTTTAGTAGTTGCTGCTGTAGTAGTTGCTGCTGTTGTAGTAGTTGTTGCTGTTGTAGTAGTTGCTGCTGTTGTAGTAGTTGCTGCTGTTGTAGTAGTTGTTGCTGTTGTAGTAGTTGCTGCTGTTGTAGTTGCTGCTGTTGTAGTTGTTGCTGCTGTTGTAGTAGTTGCTGCTGTAGTAGTTGCTGCTGTTGTAGTAGTTGCTGCTGTTGTAGTAGTTGTTGCTGTTGTAGTAGTTGCTGCTGTTGTAGTAGTTGCTGCTGTAGTAGTTGCTGCTGTTGTAGTAGTTGCTGCTGCTGTTGTAGTTGCTGCTGTTGTAGTAGTTGCTGCTGTTGTAGTAGTTGCTGCTGCTGTTGTAGTTGCTGCTGTTGTAGTAGTTGCTGCTGCTGTTGTAGTTGCTGCTGTTGTAGTAGTTGCTGCTGTTGTAGTAGTTGTTGCTGTTGTAGTAGTTGCTGATGTTGTAGTAGTCGCTGCTGCTGTTGTAGTAGTCCCTGCTGCTGTTGTAGTAGTCCCTGCTGCTGTAGTAGTTGCTGCTGCTGTAGTAGTTGCTGCTGCTGTAGTAGTTGCTGCTGTTGTAGTAGTTGTTGCTGTTGTAGTAGTTGTTGCTGTTGTAATAGTTGTTGCTGTTGTAATAGTTGTTGCTGTTGTAGTAGTTGTTGCTGTTGTAGTAGTTGTTGCTGTTGTTGTAGCAGTTGTTGCTGTTGTAGTAGTAGTTGTTGCTGCTGTTGGAGTAGTTGTTGCTGTTGTAGTAGTTGTTGCTGCTGCTGTAGTAGCTGCTGCTGTAGTAGTTGTTGCTGCTGTTGTAGTAGTTGCTGCTGTTGTAGTAGTTGTTGCTGCTGTTGTAGTAGTTGTTGCTGTTGTAGTAGTTGTTGCTGTTGTTGTAGTAGGTGTTGCTGTTGTAGTAGTTGTTGCTGTTGTAGTAGTTGCTGCTGTAGTAGTAGTTGCTGCTGTTGTAGTAGTTGTTGCTGTTGTAGTAGTTGTTGCTGTTGTAATAGTTGTTGCTGTTGTAGTAGTTGTTGCTGTTGTAGTAGTTGTTGCTGTTGTAGTAGTAGTTGTTGCTGCTGTTGTAGTAGTTGCTGTTGTAGTAGTTGTTGCTGTTGTAATAGTAGTTGCTGTTGTAGTAGTTGTTGCTGTTGTAGTAGTTGTTGCTGTTGTTGTAGTAGTTGTTGCTGTTGTAGTAGTAGTTGTTGCTGCTGTTGTAGTAGTTGCTGCTGCTGTTGTAGTAGTTGCTGCTGCTGTTGTAGTAGTTGTTGCTGCTGTTGTAGTAGTTGCTGCTGCTGTTGTAGTTGCTGCTGCTGCTGTTGTAGTAGTTGTTGCTGCTGTTGTAGTAGTTGCTGCTGCTGTTGTAGTAGTTGCTGCTGTTGTAGTAGTTGCTGCTGTTGTAGTTGTTGCTGCTGTTGTAGTAGTTGCTGCTGTTGTAGTAGTTGCTGCTGCTGTTGTAGTAGTTGCTGCTGTTGTAGTAGTAGTTGCTGCTGTTGTAGTAGTTGCTGCTGTAGTAGTAGTTGCTGCTGTTGTAGTAGTTGCTGCTGTTGTAGTAGTTGCTGCTGTTGTAGTTGCTGCTGTTGTAGTAGTTGCTGCTGCTGTAGTAGTTGTTGCTGCTGTAGTAGTTGTTGCTGTTGTAGTAGTTGCTGCTGTTGTAGTAGTTGCTGCTGTTGTAGTAGTTGTTGCTGTTGTAGTAGTTGCTGCTGTTGTAGTAGTTGCTGCTGCTGTAGTAGTAGTTGTTGCTGTTGTTGTAGTTGCTGCTGTTGTAGTAGTTGCTGCTGTTGTAGTAGTTGCTGCTGTTGTAGTAGTTGCTGCTGTAGTAGTTGTTGCTGTTGTTGTAGTTGCTGCTGTTGTAGTAGTTGCTGCTGTTGTAGTAGTTGCTGCTGCTGTTGTAGTTGCTGCTGTTGTAGTAGTTGCTGCTGTTGTAGTAGTTGCTGCTGCTGTAGTAGTAGTTGCTGCTGTAGTAGTTGCTGCTGCTGTTGTAGTAGTTGCTGCTGCTGCTGTAGTAGTTGCTGCTGCTGCTGTAGTAGTAGTTGTTGCTGTTGTTGTAGTTGCTGCTGTTGTAGTAGTTGCTGCTGTTGTAGTAGTTGCTGCTGCTGTTGTAGTTGCTGCTGTTGTAGTAGTTGCTGCTGTTGTTGTAGTTGCTGCTGCTGTTGTAGTTGCTGCTGTTGTAGTAGTTGCTGCTGTAGTAGTTGCTGCTGCTGCTGTAGTAGTTGCTGCTGCTGTTGTAGTAGTTGCTGCTGCTGTTGTAGTTGCTGCTGTTGTAGTAGTTGCTGCTGTAGTAGTTGCTGCTGCTGCTGTAGTAGTTGCTGCTGCTGTTGTAGTAGTTGCTGCTGCTGTAGTAGTTGCTGCTGCTGTAGTAGTAGTTGCTGCTGCTGTAGTAGTAGTTGCTGTTGTAGTAGTTGCTGCTGTTGTAGTAGTTGCTGCTGCTGTAGTAGTTGCTGCTGCTGTTGTAGTTGCTGCTGTTGTAGTAGTTGCTGCTGTTGTAGTAGTTGCTGCTGTAGTAGTAGTTGCTGCTGCTGTAGTAGTAGTTGCTGCTGTAGTAGTTGCTGCTGCTGCTGTAGTAGTTGCTGCTGCTGTTGTAGTAGTTGCTGCTGCTGTAGTAGTTGCTGCTGCTGTAGTAGTAGTTGCTGCTGCTGTAGTAGTAGTTGCTGTTGTAGTAGTTGCTGCTGTTGTAGTAGTTGCTGCTGCTGTAGTAGTAGTTGTTGCTGTTGTTGTAGTTGCTGCTGTTGTAGTAGTTGCTGCTGCTGTAGTAGTAGTTGCTGTTGTAGTAGTTGCTGCTGTAGTAGTTGCTGCTGCTGTAGTAGTTGCTGCTGCTGTTGTAGTAGTTGTTGCTGTTGTAGTAGTTGCTGCTGTTGTAGTAGTTGCTGCTGCTGTAGTAGTTGCTGCTGCTGTTGTAGTAGTTGCTGCTGCTGTAGTAGTTGCTGCTGCTGTAGTAGTAGTTGCTGCTGCTGTAGTAGTAGTTGCTGTTGTAGTAGTTGCTGCTGCTGTAGTAATAGTTGCTGTTGTAGTAGTTGCTGCTGCTGTTGTAGTAGTTGTTGCTGTTGTAGTAGTTGCTGCTGCTGTTGTAGTAGTTGCTGCTGCTGTAGTAGTTGCTGTTGTAGTAGTTGTTGCTGCTGTAGTAGTTGCTGTTGTAGTAGTTGCTGCTGCTGTTGTAGTAGTTGCTGCTGCTGTTGTAGTAGTTGCTGTTGTAGTAGTTGTTGCTGTTGTAGTAGTTGTTGCTGTTGTAGTAGTTGCTGTTGTAGTAGTTGTTGCTGTTGTAGTAGTTGCTGCTGCTGTTGTAGTAGTTGTTGCTGTTGTAGTAGTTGCTGTTGTAGTAGTTGTTGCTGTTGTAGTAGTTGCTGTTGTAGTAGTTGTTGCTGTTGTAGTAGTTGCTGCTGCTGTTGTAGTAGTTGTTGCTGTTGTAGTAGTTGCTGCTGCTGTTGTAGTAGTTGCTGCTGCTGTTGTAGTAGTTGTTGCTGTTGTAGTAGTTGCTGATGCTGTAGTAGTTGTTGCTGCTGCTGTAGTAGTTGCTGCTGCTGTAGTAGTTGCTGCTGTTGTAGTAGTTGCTGCTGCTGTTGTAGTAGTTGCTGCTGCTGTTGTAGTAGTTGCTGCTGTTGTAGTAGTTGCTGCTGCTGTTGTAGTAGTTGTTGCTGTTGTAGTAGTTGCTGCTGCTGTAGTAGTTGTTGCTGCTGCTGTTGTAGTAGTTGCTGCTGTAGTAGTTGCTGCTGCTGTAGTAGTTGCTGCTGCTGTAGTAGTTGTTGCTGCTGCTGTAGTAGTTGCTGCTGTTGTAGTAGTTGCTGCTGCTGTTGTAGTAGTTGTTGCTGTTGTAGTAGTTGCTGTTGTAGTAGTTGTTGCTGTTGTAGTAGTTGCTGCTGCTGTTGTAGTAGTTGCTGCTGCTGTAGTAGTTGCTGCTGTAGTAGTTGCTGCTGCTGCTGTAGTAGTTGCTGCTGCTGCTGTAGTAGTTGCTGCTGTTGTAGTAGTTGCTGCTGCTGCTGTAGTAGTTGCTGCTGCTGCTGTAGTAGTTGCTGCTGTTGTAGTAGTTGCTGCTGCTGCTGTAGTAGTTGCTGCTGCTGCTGTAGTAGTTGCTGCTGTAGTAGTTGCTGCTGCTGCTGTAGTAGTTGCTGCTGTTGTAGTAGTTGCTGCTGCTGCTGTAGTAGTTGCTGCTGCTGCTGTAGTAGTTGCTGCTGTTGTTGTAGTAGTTGTTGCTGTTGTAGTAGTTGCTGTTGTAGTAGTTGTTGCTGTTGTAGTAGTTGCTGCTGCTGTTGTAGTAGTTGTTGCTGTTGTAGTAGTTGCTGTTGTAGTAGTTGTTGCTGTTGTAGTAGTTGCTGCTGTAGTTGTGTAGTTGTTGCTGTTGTTGCTGATGCTGTTGTAGTTGTTGATGTTGTTACTGCTGTTTTTTGTGTTGTAGTTGTTGCTGTTGTTGTGGTTGTTGTTGCTGCTGTCCTTGCAGTTGTTGCTGTTGTTGTGGTTGTTGTTGTCGTAGCAGTCTTTTAATTATCTTTTTTTGCTACAACCCCAATAATGTCAGCATTAAGAGTAACACGGCATCCTTGCACAACACAACACAAGAAAGACACACACAGCCACACACGTGCCATTGGAGTCTGTATTGTCAGGACTTGCTCTCTCCATCAGGAGCCTTTAAATGTGGAGGGATTTTTATCAAGGTTTCTTAAATAAAAATAAAAAAAGACCTTAAATAAAAGGTGAGCATGCATTTATGCCCGGCCCTCCACCGACTCTAATGTACACATAAACATACTTTGACAACTCTGACGCAACCAGAGTCACACAAACGCAACAAATCACCATGGCAACAAGTAACTCATTCAGCTTTTCCAGTCCATCAGCACCCATCCAGCAGCTTTAACATGGCGTTAGGTTCAGATGGTGAGCACCCGTCACGGCCCACAGTTGTTGAGACAAGTCGGTTTGGATGTGAAAGCCGGGTTGGATCTCCACATAGGTCTACAAGTGCCAGGCCTAGGTCCCAAATTTCTGAGGGGGCCCAAAATTATGGGGGAAGGGGGGAAATATATTTTAAAATTATTATTATTTTATTAGTAGCATTTTTTAACATATAAACAATTCCTATGACACTTACACACCAAATAAACACATGTCTATCAATCAGGAGTAATTATTATGCCATAAAAACAAATAAAGCACATGAATCCATGGTATCGTTCAATCTAACTTTTAAGAACTCCATCTCCCAGAATGCCATACTGGATTTGCATTTAACTTGAACTGCTAATGGAAGTTACAGCAGAGAAACAGCATACCCGCAGATCTGCGCTTAATTTTGGAAAAGAGCTACAGAATGCAGTCAGGTGCAGCAAGGCATAAACAGGAGAACACGAGGAAGCAGACACACCGGACGCCAAAGAGGGGCATCTGAGACATACTTGACTCCAGCACCGGCGGGTCTCGACACCTCCAAGGCCTGAAAGTGCTCCCGCCTCAACGCAAGCCTGTTCACTCCCTGGTGAAACTCCTCACTGTCAGGTGAAAAGAAGCGGCTGGTGGCTCCACATGTATGGGAGGAGGCATGTGGTAGTCTGCAGCCCTCCTGGATCAGCAGAGGGGGTGGAGCAGAGACCGGGACGGCTCGGCAGAACGGGGTGATTTGCCAAGTACAATTTGGAGAAAAGGGAGAGAAAAAAAATCAAATACAAAAAAAAGAAAGAAAATCAAGCTTAATTGTTAAGTCTTGACATTTCTCTCATCAAGTCACCAACATCTAGTCACCAACATCAAGTCATCAAGATCAAGTCACCAACATCAAGTCATCAAGATCAAGTCACAAAGATCAAGTCACAAAGATCAAGTCACCATCATCAAGTCACCAACATCAAGTCACCAACATCAAGTCATCAAGATCAAGTCACCAACATCAAGTCACCAATATCAAGTCATCAAGATCAAGTCACAAAGATCAAGTCACCAACATCAAGTCACCAACATCAAGTCATCAAGATCAAGTTACAAAGATCAAGTCACCAACATCAAGTCATCAAGATCAAGTCACCAACATCAAGTCATCAAGATCAAGTCATCAAGATCAAGTCACCAATATCAAGTCATCAAGATCAAGTCACAAAGATCAAGTCACCAACATCAAGTCATCAAGATCAAGTCACAAAGATCAAGTCACCAACATCAAGTCATCAAGATCAAGTCACCAACATCAAGTCATCAAGATCAAGTCACCAATATCAAGTCATCAAGATCAAGTCACAAAGATCAAGTCACCAACATCAAGTCATCAAGATCAAGTCACAAAGATCAAGTCATCAACATCAAGTCATCAACATCAAGTCACCAACATCAAGTCATCAAGATCAAGTCCCCAACATCAAGTCACCAACATCAAGTCATCATCAGCTTATCTCGGTGCTCTATTTGTGCGTGTGTGTGTGTGTGTGTGTGTGTGTGTGTGTGTGTGTGTGTGTATGTACAACCAATTTTGACTAAAAAAACTACACCTGAACTTCAGTGGAGCTATTCATGTAGTAATGTATGTACTAATCAGAGTTATGGGCCAGTCAAAATAAAAATGGCCTCACAGCCCAGTCTCGCTTCACCTGGTGCAGCGCCCTCCAGCATGGAGGTTCTGTCAAGCCTCCATCATCACCTGTGTGGAATTTTAGCTGCAACCGCCTTGGAAATGACGAACACCGACTAGTTTCTCTGGTTGCAATGAACATTATTTCTCGCCAAGAGTACACAACTACCACCAGTCTTCTGATGTAGACTTACACCCGCCAGTCTTCTGATGTAGACTTGCACCCGCCAGTCTTCTGATGTAGACTTACACCCGCCAGTCTTCTGATGTAGGCTTACACCCGCCAGTCTTCTGATGTAGACTTACACCCGCCAGTCTTCTGATGTAGACTTACACCCGCCAGTCTTCTGATGTAGACTTACACCCGCCAGTCTTCTGATGTAGGCTTACACCCGCCAGTCTTCTGATGTAGACTTACACCCGCCAGTCTTCTGATGTAGACTTTAAACGTGGGATCTGGGCTGAAATCCGAATGCCAAGCCTTTGGGCCTCGAAAAGCCATCTGCTGGTCCATGATGGTGAGCAGTGTGTTCTGTTTAGACGGTGGCAGAAGTCTACACAAGATCAAAATGGCAAATGTTGTGCGCAGTACGGGATGCATGAACCTATGCTGAGTTGTTAAACGATGCGTGTCAGGAAATCTTTCTGCTGACTGGGGCGTGTGGATGCATGCCTTATTACATCACTTTATTTAGCTGGGAAAACCATGACTTTTTTGGGGGGGGCCCCAATTGTACTTGGCCAATTGCCCCACTCTTTCGAGCTGTCCCAGTCACTGCTCCACCCCCTCTGCCAATCCGGGGAGGGGGGAGGGCTGCAGACTACCACATGCCTACTCCGATACATGTGGAGTCACCAGCTACTTCCTTTCACCTGACAGTGAGGCGTTTCACCAGGGGGACGTAGTGATTGGGAGGATCGCGCTATTCCCCCCCCCCCCCTGCACAAGTGCCCCGACAAACCAGAGGAGGCGCTACTGCAGCGACCAGGACACCTACCCACATCCGGCTTCCCACTTACAGACATGGCCAATTTTGTCTATAGTGACGCCTGACCAAGCCGGAGGTAACATGGGGATTCAAACCTCCAACCCCCATGTTGGTAGGCAGCGGAATAGACCGCTACGCCACCCGGACGCCCCGAAACATCACTGGCCCCCATGGAACAGTCACTCTATCACGGCCTGGCTGTCCTGAGCCAGCTTCATTCTGCTTCCACTGTAAAACATGTCCTCCCCTTTAATGTCGCTCCCTCTCCCCCTTTCTCACCTCTCTCGCTCTCTCTCCCTCCCTCTCTCTTGCTCACTCCCCCTCTCCCCCTTTCTCTCTCCCTCCCTCTCTCTTGCTCACTCCCCCTCTCCCCCTTTCTCTCTCCCTCCCTCTCTCTTGCTCACTCCCCCCTCTCCCCCTTTCTCACCTCTCTCGCTCTCTCTCCCTCCCTCTCTCTTGCTCACTCCCCCTCTCCCCCTTTCTCTCTCCCTCCCTCTCTCTTGCTCACTCCCCCCTCTCTCTCGTGCTCTCCCTCCCTCGCTCCCCTTCTCTCCTCTCTCTCTCGTGCTCTCTCTCTCGCTCGCTCCCCTTCTCTCCTCTCTCTCTCGTGCTCTCTCTCTCCCTCTGTTTCTCTCGCTCGCTCCCCCTCTCTCCCTTTCTCTCCTCTCTCACTCTCTCTCTCTCTCTCTCTCGCTCGCCCCCCCCCCCTCTCTGTGTCCTTTACATCAGCAGCAAGGGCCTCTGGGTGAGTGTACTCTGTGACCCACAAATATGACAAGTGTGTGTGTGTGTGTGTGTGTGTGTGTGTGTGTGTGCTGACTGTACAGTGATAGCAACCCATTCATCATCTGAGCATCTGGTGCCCTTGCAACGGCACATGCATGCAAACACACACACACACACACACACACACACACACACACACACACACACACACACACACACACACACACACACACACACACACACACACACACATGCAAGTGCATGTGCATGTGCAGAGATGCACACGTACACACTCACAAACCCACAATAATCTTTACACTGTCACTGCTGGAGTAGTAGTGAGGTTGGCGTTCATCTTTCATCTTTCACTCTTTCTATCTGCATCTTTCTCTCCTTGACCCGCTCGCTATTGTAAATGGTTTTCTTCTTTCCTCCAATCTCCCCAGCCTCCCTTCCATTGAATCTCCCCAGCCTCCCTTCCATTGAATCTCCCCAGCCTCCCTTCCATTGAATCTCCCCAGCCTCCCTTCCATTGAATCTCCCCAGCCTCCCTTCCATTGAATCTCCCCAGCCTCCCTTCCATTGAATCGCCCCAGACTCCCTTCCATTGACTCTCCCCAGCCTCCCTTCCATTGACTCTCCCCAGCCTCCCTTCCATTGAATCGCCCCAGCCTGCCTTCCATTGAATCTCCCCAGCCTCCCTTCCATTGACTCTCCCCAGCCTCCCTTCCATTGAATCTCCCCAGACTCCCTTCCATTGAATCTCCCCAGCCTCCCTTCCATTGACTCTCCCCAGCCTCCCTTCCATTGAATCCCACTCTAAATCTCACTTTGCTGCTGATGTACACTTCCTCTCCTCTTTCTCTCCTCTTTTCATCTCCTCTCTTTTCCCTGTACCCTTTCTGATCATGACGCCCTCTCCTTTCCATTTCTCACTTTCCTGCTTCCTATCCATTGTGCTTTTTTTCCTCCTCTTCATCCCTCCTTTTCCAACCCCATACTCATAAACCAATTAATCTTTCTCCTTTCACCTTAATCTTCCTCTCCCCTTGGTTATTTCATCCTGTTTCCACCTCTCACGATTCCCTCCCTTTGTGTTTTCTTTCCATTTGTTTGCCTTACCTACTCTCTCTCTCTCTCTCTCTCTCTCTCTCTCTCTCTCTCTCTCTCTCTCTCTCTCTCTCTCTCTCTCTCTCTCTCTCTCTCTCTCTCTCATATCCTTAGCCCCTGACTCTATCCACTCAGCTGGGGACCACTTTAATTAGTGAGGTGGGTTTTGACAGTAAGCCCTGCAGGACATGGTAGGTTTTGCATCCACGCCCGTAGAAACACACACATACACAATCCCATATTAATACCTGCAGAAGTGCAAGCACTTTTACACACACACACACACACACACACACACACACACAGCACTATGAGCACTGGACCGCATTTCCACATGGCTGCTACGCGTTAGCGCTCATATAGCTCAGAATATGTTGGGCTATGTGTAGCCTACTTTTAAAAACAAAATATTTAACTTTTACATAATTATGTATCACCCAAACAAATGTATCTGTAGTGTACACAACGCATGTCCATATATTATGCTAGAATACTTGTAACTTGTTGGTTGACTTGTAGATGTCTCCTACGGTTTCAATGCCAACACACACAATCATGTACATTTTGGTGCACGCAAACATGCTAACTTAGACTTAGACTTAGATTAGCCCGTTCTTATTGCCATTGCCTCATTTGCTTGTCTCATACATACAAGGGAACAAAATTACGTTTCACAAGGACCTCAATGTTGCATAAAAACAAATGACACAATAAATATGAAAAACAAGAAGTGCATTTAAAACAAGAATCACATCACAGACCTAAACATCTCAAGCACACCTGACACTGACAGAGAGTAAGAAGGTCAAAACGTCATTTTGTGGAAGGTCTAAGTGTTCAGGCTGTTGAGGAACCTTACAGCCTGAGGAATGCAACTGGTGCATAGTCTGGTGAGGGCAGCACGGATGCTCCGGCATGTCCTACCAGAGGGTAGGAGGGTGATGTGGATGTGGGGAGGTGGGTGGGGTCCTTCATGATGCTGAGAGCCTTCCAGGTGCACCGTGTGTCATAGATGGCCTGGATGGATGGGAGAGCAGTTCCTATGATCTTTCCAGCTGTCTTCACTATCCACTGTAGGGGTCTGTGGTCAGAGGCCTTACCGGTCCCATGCCAGACAGAGATACAGCTGGTCAGAATGCTCTCTATGGTGCCTCTGTAGAATGTGATGAGGATGAGTGGGGGGAGACTCGCCTTCGTCAGACACCGCAGGCCTGGACGCCCTTCCACAAGCACTGTGCATCTCTACTATCAGTGAAGTGGCTGTGGATTCTCTGTGCATATTGTCTTTTTGCCTGCCTGATGCCACATGACAGGTTAGCCCTTGCTGTCTTGAGTGCTGCCTTATCACCGGATCTGAATACAGCATTCTGGGTCCTCAACAGTGCCCGGACGTCTGCTGTCAGCCAAGGCTTCTGGTTGGCCGCCAAGAGATGGTTTTGGTGACTGTGACATTGTCTACACAGTTATTGTTGTAGGCTGTCACTGTCACTGTGTATTCCTCCAGATCAATGTGCTCACCAGAGAAGGCTGCTGCTTTGAAAATGCCCCAGTCGGTGTTCTCAAAGCAGTCCTGGTGAGCTGAGATAGACCCTCTGGCTAGACCCTGATCTGTCGCTGAACCGGTTTGGCAAGTTTCAGAAGTGGCCTGTATGCTGGATTAGCATAACAGAGATGTGGTCCGAGTTTCCCCAGGTGGGGGCGGGGCAATGCTCTGTATGCATTCTTCTCATTAGTGTAAATGAGGTCCAGTTTGTTGTTTTCCCTGGTGGCAAAGTTTACATGTTGATAAAATGTAGGAAATACAGTCTTCAGGTTTGCATGATTGAAATCCCCAGCAGTAATGAGAAGCCCGTCGGGGTACGCGGTTTGTTGTTTGCTGATGCCGTTGTGTAGTTCGTGCAGTGCCTCTGAGGCATTAGCGCTCGGGGTAAGTACATGGCCATGACCCCATATGCAGTCCAGTTTACTTTCCAGAGAGAGAGAGAGAGAGAGAGAGAGAGAGAGAGAGAGAGAGAGAGAGAGAGAGTGTGGTATGTGTATGCATTTTACTTCTCCATGGATATGTCCAGTCACAGAGGGGTGTATGGAGAGGGCAGTACTGGACAACTGCCAGAATAGCACCAGTGAGTAAAGACTCAATAGCCATTTGCTGAAGTCAAGCCAGTCCCAGGCCTGTGGCTACTAAGCCAGTCCTCAGGCCTATGGCTACTAAGCCAGTCCCCAGGCCTATGGCTACTAAACCAGTCCCCAGGCCTATGGCTACTAAGCCAGTCTCCAGGCCTGTGGCTACTAAGAGAGCACCATGGCAATTCACACCATGTGAGGGTGAGATTTCTCACTAATATGGCCTGCTGTTTGTCCTGCAGCACTGGTCATTATCTTGCCGAGCCAGTGCTTTACGGCGGGCTGTGGTGGCCTGTGCAGGTCCTGTTGGTACACACACACACACTACAGTACTGGTGTCAGTACTAAGTGTGAACACAGCAGGCCTGGGGTCAGTACTAAGTGTGAGCACAGCAGGCCTGGGGTCAGTACTAAGTGTGAACAAAGATGGCCTGGGGTCAGTACTAAGTGTGAACACAGCAGGCCTGGGGTCAGTCGTTAAGTGTGACCTCAGTAGGCCTGGTGTCAGTACTAAGTGTGAACACAGCAGGCCTGGGGTCAGTACTAAGTGTGAACACAGAAGGCCTGGTGTCAGTACTAAGTGTGAACACAGCAGGCCTGGTGTCAGTACTAAGTGTGAACACAGAAGGCCTGGTGTCAGTACTAAGTGTGAACACAGAAGGCCTGGTGTCAGTACTAAGTGTGACCGCAGCAGGCCTGGGGTCAGTACTAAGTATGAACACAGCAGGCCTGGGGTCAGTACTAAGTGTGAACACAGAAGGCCTGGTGTCAGTACTAAGTGTGAACACAGCAGGCCTGGTGTCAGTACTAAGTGTGAACACAGCAGGCCTGGGGTCAGTACTAAGTGTGAACACAGCAGGCCTGGTGTCAGTACTAAGTGTGAACACAGAAGGCCTGGTGTCAGTACTAAGTGTGAACACAGCAGGCCTGGTGTCAGTACTAAGTGTGAACACAGCAGGCCTGGTGTCAGTACTAAGTGTGACCACAGCAGGCCTGGGGTCAGTACTAAGTGTGAACACAGCAGGCCTGGGGTCAGTACTAAGTGTGAACACAGCAGGCCTGGTGTCAGTACTAAGTGTGAACACAGCAGGCCTGGTGTCAGTACTAAGTGTGAACACAGCAGGCCTGGTGTCAGTACTAAGTGTGAACACAGCAGGCCTGGTGTCAGTACTAAGTGTGACCACAGCAGGCCTGGGGTCAGTACTAAGTGTGACTGCAGCAGGCCTGGGGTCAGTAGTTAAGTGTGACCTCAGCAGGCTTAGTGTCAGTAGTTAAGTGTGACCGCAGCATGCCCGGTGTCAGTAGTTAAATGTGACCTCAGCAGGCCTGGTGTCAGTAGTTATTTGTGACCTCAGCAGGCCTGTTGTCAGTACTAAGTGTGACCTCAGCAGGCCTGGTGTCAGTAGTTAAGTGTGACCTCAGCAGGCCTGGTGTCAGTAGTTAAGTGTGACCGCAGCAGGCCTGGTGTCAGTAGTTAAGTGTGACCTCAGCAGGCCTGGTGTCAGTAGTTAAGTGTGCCCTCAACAGGCTTGGGGTCAGTAGTTAAGTGTGACCTCAGCAGGCCTGGTGTCAGTAGTTAAATGTGACCTCAGCAGGCCTGGTGTCAGTACTAAGTATGAACACAGCAGGCCTGAGGTCAGTACTAAGTATGAACACAGCAGGCCTGGGGTCAGTACTGTGACCGCAGCAGGCCTGGTGTCAGTCGTTAAGTGTGACCTCAGCAGGCCTGGTGTCAGTACTAAGTGTGACCTCAGCAGGCCTGGTGTCAGTACTAAGTGTGACCTCAGCAGGCTTAGTGTCAGTCGTTAAGTGTGACCTCAGCAGGCCTGGTGTCAGTAGTTAAGTGTGACCTCAGCAGGCCTGGTGTCAGTACTAAGTGTGACCTCAGCAGGCTTGGGGTCAGTAGTTAAGTGTGACCGCAGCAGGCCTGGTATCAGTAGTTAAGTGTGACCTCAGCAGGCCTGTTGTCAGTAGTTAAGTGTGACCTCAGCAGGCCTGGTGTCAGTACTAAGTGTGACCTCAGCAGGCCTGGTGTCAGTACTAAGTGTGACCTCAGCAGGCCTGGTGTCAGTACTAAGTGTGACCTCAGCATGCCTGGTGTCAGTACTAAGTGTGACCTCAGCAGGCTTGGTGTCAGTAGTTAAGTGTGACCTCAGCAGGCCTGGTGTCAGTACTAAGTGTGACCTCAGCATGCCTGGTGTCAGTACTAAGTGTGACCTCAGCAGGCTTGGTGTCAGTAGTTAAGTGTGACCTCAGCAGGCCTGGTGTCAGTAGTTAAGTGTGACCTCAGCAGGCCTGGTGTCAGTACTAAGTGTGACCTCAGCAGGCTTGGTGTCAGTAGTTAAGTGTGACCTCAGCAGGCCTGGTGTCAGTAGTTAAGTGTGACCTCAGCAGGCCTGGTGTCAGTAGTTAAGTGTGACCTCAGCAGGCCTGGGGTCAGTACTGTGACCTCAGCAGGCCTGGTGTCAGTACTAAGTGTGACCTCAGCAGGCTTAGTGTCAGTAGTCAAGTGTGACCTCAGCAGGCCTGGTGTCAGTAGTTAAGTGTGACGTCAGCAGGCTTGGTGTCAGTAGTTAAGTGTGACCTCAGCAGGCCTGGTGTCAGTAGTTAAGTGTGACGTCAGCAGGCCTGGTGTCAGTAGTTAAGTGTGACCTCAGCAGGCCTGGTGTCAGTAGTTAAGTGTGACGTCAGCAGGCTTGGTGTCAGTAGTTAAATGTGACCTCAGCAGGCTTGGTATCGGTTGTTAAGTGTGACCTCAGCAGGCCTGGTGTCAGTACTAAGTGTGACCGCAGCAGGCCTGTTGTCAGTAGTCAAGTGTGACCTCAGCAGGCCTGGTGTCAGTACTAAGTGTGACCTCAGCAGGCTTGGTATCGGTTGTTAAGTGTGACCTCAGCAGGCCTGGTGTCAGTACTAAGTGTGACCGCAGCAGGCCTGTTGTCAGTAGTCAAGTGTGACCTCAGCAGGCCTGGTGTCAGTACTAAGTGTGACCTCAGCAGGCTTAGTGTCAGTAGTCAAGTGTGACCTCAGCAGGCCTGGTGTCAGTACTAAGTGTGACCTCAGCAGGCCTGGTGTCAGTAGTTAAGTGTGACCTCAGCAGGCCTGGTGTCAGTAGTTAAGTGTGACCTCAGCAGGCCTGGTGTCAGTAGTTAAGTGTGACCTCAGCAGGCCTGGTGTCAGTACTAAGTGTGACGTCAGCAGGCCTGGTGTCAGTAGTTAAGTGTGACCTCAGCAGGCCTGGTGTCAGTACTAAGTGTGACGTCAGCAGGCCTGGTGTCAGTAGTTAAGTGTGACCTCAGCAGGCCTGGTGTCAGTAGTTAAGTGTGACTGCAGCAGGCCTGGTGTCAGTAGTTAAGTGTGACCGCAGCAGGCCTGGGGTCAGTAGTTAAGTGTGACCGCAGCAGGCCTGGGTTCAGTACTAAGTGTGACCTCAGCAGGCCTGGTGTCAGTACTAAGTGTGACCTCAGCAGGCCTGGGTTCAGTAGTTAAGTGTGACCTCAGCAGGCCTGGTGTCAGTACTAAGTGTGACCTCAGCAGGCCTGGTGTCAGTACTAAGTGTGACCTCAGCAGGCCTGGGTTCAGTAGTTAAGTGTGACCTCAGCAGGCTTAGTGTCAGTACTAAGTGTGACCGCAGCAGGCCTGTTGTCATTACTAAGTTTGACCTCAGCAGGCCTGTTGTCAGTACTAAGTTTGACCTCAGTAGGCTTGGGGTCAGTAGTTAAGTGTGACCTCAGCAGGCCTGGTGTCAGTAGTTAAGTGTGACCTCAGCAGGCCTGGTGTCAGTACTGTGACCGCAGCAGGCCTGGTGTCAGTAGTTAAGTGTGACCTCAGCAGGCCTGGTGTCAGTAGTTAAGTGTGACCGCAGCAGGCCTGGTGTCAGTACTAAGTGTGACCTCAGCAGGCCTGTTGTCAGTACTAAGTTTGACCTCAGTAGGCTTGGGGTCAGTAGTTAAGTGTGACCTCAGCAGGCCTGGGGTCAGTTCCAAGGTCATTTTGAGGGCTGAAGTTGGATGTAAATGGATTAAATGCTACTCCCCTCAACAGTATCCTAGCTTGCGCGTGTGCGTTTGTCATTAGATAGCCCTGTGTGTGTGTAGGTTCTGTGTTGTATGTCCTTGTGTGTGTCTGAGTGCATCTCTCTCCTGAGTGCATGGCTCTGCAGCTTATTTATTCCTCTACATTTGGACAGAGCCCCCTGTCAGCTTCTAAAGTGGCAACTCAGCGCTGGTGCTTTGCTGACACACACACTAGCAGAGCATGTGATGTAGCATGCAGCACTCCACTGGCTGCACACACCATTCATCAGCACGCTCTGTGTGTGTGTGTGTGTGTGTGTGTTTGCACTGGCCCCTGTGCATTTTCGTGTCCGCATGTGTGTACACAATATCTCACACCTTGATTTTCTGTGTTATCCATGACACCATGGATATTGAAGCAATCGATGCAAACAGATGGTTTACACTGGATACCTGTCAGCTGCAGGGTCTGCATGAGGGAGCTGTAGGTTGCAGAACCTCAGATCCACTAAAGCACACACACATTGAGGGCATCCGGGTAGTGTAGTGGTCTATTCCGTTGCCTACCAACACAAGGATTGCAAGTCCGAATCCCCATGTTTCCTCCAGCTTGGTTGGGCATCCCTATAGACGCAGTTGGCCGTGTCTGCAGATGTGAAGTTAGATGTATCCTGGTCACTGCTCTAGCGCCTCCTCTGGTCAGTCGGGGCGCCTGCTCGGGGGGGAGGGGGGACTGGGGGGAATAGTGTGATCCTCCCACATGCTACGTCCCCCTGGTGAAACTCCTCATTGTCAGTATTGGAGGAGACATGTGGTAGTCTGCAGCCCTCCCCGGATCAGCAGAGGGGCTGGAGCGGTGACCGGGACAGCTCGGAAGAGGGGGGTGACAATTGGGGAGAAAAAGGAGAGAAATTCAACAACAAAAAAAAAGCACACACACAAGCACACAACATGCAGGCAGATTGAAAAAAGAGTAGAAGTGTTGATACTTAATCTTAATGCTGCTGCCTCTCACAGCAACAGTTAGCTCTAATTTCTAATCAAGCTGCAGGGGAAAAACAGGTGAACAGTACAGGTGAGATATTGAACAATACAGGTGTGATATTGAAAAGTACAGGTGAGATATTGAACAGTACAGGTGAGATATTGACCAATGCGGGTGTGATATTGGAACAATACAGGTGAGATATTTAACAATATAGGTGTGATATTGAACAATATATGTATGTGTGATATTGAACAGTACAGGTGAGATATTGAAAAATAAAGGTGAGATATTGAACAGTGCAGGTGAGATATTGAACAATATAGGTGTGATATTGAACAATACAGGTGTGATATTGAACAGTACAGGTGAGATATTGAACAATACAGGTGAGATATGGAACAGTACAGGTGAGATATTGAACAATACAGGTGTGATATTGAACAGTACAGGTGTGATATTTTACAGTACAGGTGAGATATTGAACAATACAGGTGAGATATTGAACAGTACAGGTGTGATATTGAACAGTACAGGTGTGATATTGAACAGTACAGGGGTGATACTGAACAATACAGGTGTGATATTGAACAGTACAGGTGAGATATTGAACAGTACAGGTGAGATATTGACAGTACAGGTGAGATATTGAACAGTACAGGTGAGATATTGAACAATACAGGTTTGATATTGGACAATACAGGTGAGATATTGAACAATACAGGTGTGATATTGAACAGTACAGGTGTAATATTGTACATTTCAGGTGAGATATTGAACAGTACAGGTGTGATATTGAACAGTACAGGTGAGATATTGAACAATACAGTTTTGATATTGGACAATACAGGTGAGATAATGAACAATACAGGTGTGATATTGAACAGTACAGTTGAGATATTGAACAGTACAGGTGAGATATTGAACAATACAGGTTTGATATTGGACAATACAGGTGAGATGAACAAAACAGGTGACATATTGAACAGTACAGGTGTGATATTGAACAAAACAGGTGAGATACTGAACAGTACAGTTGAGATATTGAACAATATATGTATGTGAGATATGCAACAGTACAGGTGAGATATTGAACAGAACAGGTGTGATATTGAACAATATAGGTGTGATATTGAACAAAACAGGTGAGATATTGAACAGTACATTTGAGATATTGAACAATACAGGTGTGATATTAAAACAGGTGAGATATTGAACAGTACATTTGAGATATTGAACAATACAGGTGTGATATTGAACAAAACAGGTGAGATATTGAACAGTACATTTGAGATATTGAACAATACAGGTGTGATATTGAACAAAACAGGTGAGATATTGAACAGTACAGTTGAGATATTGAACAATATAGGTGTGATATTGAACAATATATGTATGTGTGATAATAAACAGTAAAGGTGAGATATTGAACAATATAGGTGTGATATTGAACAATATATGTATGTGTGATAATAAACAGTAAAGGTGAGATATTGAACAATACAGGTGAGATATTGAACAGTACAGGTGAGATATTGAACAATACAGGTGTGATATTGAACAGTACAGGTTAGATATTGAGCATTACAGGTGAGATATAGAACAATACAGGTGAGATATTGAACAGTACAGGTGAGATATTGGACAATACAGGTGTGATATTGAACAAAACAGGTGAGATATTGAACAGTACAGTTGAGATATTGAACAATAAAGGTGACATATTGCACAAAACAGGTGAGATATTGAAAAGTACAGTTGAGATATTGAACAATATATGTATGTGTGATAATAAACAGTACAGGTGAGATATTGAACAGTACAGGTGAGATATTGAACAGTACAGGTGAGATATTGGACAATACAGGTGTGATATTGAACAATATATGTATGTGTGATAATGAACAGTACAGGTGAGATATTGAACAATACAGATGTGATATTGACAGTACAGGTGAGATATTGTAGAGTACAGTTGAGATATTGAACAATACAGGTGAGATATTGAACAAAAAAGGTGAGATATTGAACAGTACAGTTGAGATATTGAACAATACAGGTGACATATTGGACAATACAGGTGTGATATTGCACAAAACAGGTGAGATATTGAACAGTACAGGTGTGATATTGTACATTTCAGGTCAGATTATGAACTGTACAGGTGTGATATTGTACAGTACAGGTGAGATATTGAACAATATATGTATGTGTGATAATGAACAGTACAGGTGAGATATTGAACAATACAGGTGAGATATTGAACAGTACAGGTGAGATATTGAACAGTATAGGTGTGATATTGAACAATATATGTATGTGTGATAATGAACAGTACAGGTGAGATATTGAACAGTCCAGGTGAGATATTGAACAATTCAGGTGTGATATTGAACAGTACAGGTGAGATATTGAACAGTACAGGTGAGATATGAGACAATACAGGTGTGATATTGAACAATATATGTATGTGTGATAATGAACAGTACAGGTGAGATATTGAACAATACAGATGTGATATTGACAGTACAGGTGGGTTTGATCAGTACAGGTGAGATATTGAACAATACAGGTTTGATATTGGACAATACAGGTGAGATATTGAACAATACAGGTGTGATATTGAACAGTACAGGTGTAATATTGTACATTTCAGGTGAGATATTGAACAGTACAGGTGTGATATTGTACAGTACAGGTGAGATATTGAACAATATATGTATGTGTGATAATGAACAGTACAGCTGAGATAATGAACAATACAGGTGTGATATTGAACAGTACAGGTGAGATATTGAACAGTACAGGTGAGATATTGAACAATACAGGTTTGATATTGGACAATACAGGTGAGATAATGAACAGTACAGTTGAGATATTGAACAATATATGTATGTGAGATATGCAACAGTACAGGTGAGATATTGAACAGAACAGGTGTGATATTGAACAATATAGGTGTGATATTGAACAAAACAGGTGAGATATTGAACAGTACATTTGAGATATTGAACAATACAGGTGTGATATTAAAACAGGTGAGATATTGAACAGTACATTTGAGATATTGAACAATACAGGTGGGATATTGAACAAAACAGGTGAGATATTGAACAGTACATTTGAGATATTGAACAATACAGGTGTGATATTGAACAAAACAGGTGAGATATTGAACAGTACAGTTGAGATATTGAACAATATAGGTGTGATATTGAACAATATATGTATGTGTGATAATAAACAGTAAAGGTGAGATATTGAACAATATAGGTGTGATATTGAACAATATATGTATGTGTGATAATAAACAGTAAAGGTGAGATATTGAACAATACAGGTGAGATATTGAACAGTACAGGTGAGATATTGAACAATACAGGTGTGATATTGAACAGTACAGGTTAGATATTGAGCATTACAGGTGAGATATAGAACAATACAGGTGAGATATTGAACAGTACAGGTGAGATATTGGACAATACAGGTGTGATATTGAACAAAACAGGTGAGATATTGAACAGTACAGTTGAGATATTGAACAATAAAGGTGACGTATTGCACAAAACAGGTGAGATATTGAAAAGTACAGTTGAGATATTGAACAATATATGTATGTGTGATAATAAACAGTACAGGTGAGATATTGAACAGTACAGGTGAGATATTGAACAGTACAGGTGAGATATTGGACAATACAGGTGTGATATTGAACAATATATGTATGTGTGATAATGAACAGTACAGGTGAGATATTGAACAATACAGATGTGATATTGACAGTACAGGTGAGATATTGTAGAGTACAGTTGAGATATTGAACAATACAGGTGAGATATTGAACAAAAAAGGTGAGATATTGAACAGTACAGTTGAGATATTGAACAATACAGGTGACATATTGGACAATACAGGTGTGATATTGCACAAAACAGGTGAGATATTGAACAGTACAGGTGTGATATTGTACATTTCAGGTCAGATTATGAACTGTACAGGTGTGATATTGTACAGTACAGGTGAGATATTGAACAATATATGTATGTGTGATAATGAACAGTACAGGTGAGATATTGAACAATACAGGTGAGATATTGAACAGTACAGGTGAGATATTGAACAGTATAGGTGTGATATTGAACAATATATGTATGTGTGATAATGAACAGTACAGGTGAGATATTGAACAGTCCAGGTGAGATATTGAACAATTCAGGTGTGATATTGAACAGTACAGGTGAGATATTGAACAGTACAGGTGAGATATGAGACAATACAGGTGTGATATTGAACAATATATGTATGTGTGATAATGAACAGTACAGGTGAGATATTGAACAATACAGATGTGATATTGACAGTACAGGTGGGTTTGATCAGTACAGGTGAGATATTGAACAATACAGGTTTGATATTGGACAATACAGGTGAGATATTGAACAATACAGGTGTGATATTGAACAGTACAGGTGTAATATTGTACATTTCAGGTGAGATATTGAACAGTACAGGTGTGATATTGTACAGTACAGGTGAGATATTGAACAATATATGTATGTGTGATAATGAACAGTACAGCTGAGATAATGAACAATACAGGTGTGATATTGAACAGTACAGGTGAGATATTGAACAGTACAGGTGAGATATTGAACAATACAGGTTTGATATTGGACAATACAGGTGAGATAATGAACAATACAGGTGTGATATTGAACAGTACAGTTGAGATATTAAACAGTACAGCTGAGATATTGAACAATACAGGTTTGATATTGGACAATACAGGTGAGATAATGAACAAAACAGGTGACATATTGAACAGTACAGGTGTGATATTGAACAAAACAGGTGAGATACTGAACAGTACAGTTGAGATATTGAACAATATAGGTGTGATATTAAACAAAACAGGTGAGATATTGAACAGTTCATTTGAGATATTGAAAAATACAGGTGTGATATTGAACAAAACAGGTGAGATATTGAACAGTACATTTGAGATATTGAACAATACAGGTGTGATATTGAACAAAACAGGTGAGATATTGAACAGTACATTTGAGATATTGAACAATATAGGTGTGATATTGAACAATATATGTATGTGTGATAATAAACAGTAAAGGTGAGATATTGAACAATACAGGTGAGATATTGAACAGTACAGGTGAGATATTGAACAACATAGGTGAGATATTGAACAGTACAGGTGAGATATTGAACAGTACAGGTGATATATTGAACAGTACAGGTGTGATATTGAACAGTACAGGTTAGATATTGAGCAGTACAGGTGAGATATAGAACAATACAGGTGAGATATTGAACAGTACAGGTGAGATATTGGACAATACAGGTGAGATATTGAACAAAACAGGTGAGATATTGAACAGTACAGTTGAGATATTGAACAATACAGGTGACATATTGGACAATACAGGTGTGATATTGCACAAAACAGGTGAGATATTGAAAAGTACAGTTGAGATATTGAACAATATATGTATGTGTGATAATAAACAGTACAGGTGAGATATTGAACAGTACAGGTGAGATATTGAACAGTACAGGTGTGATATTGAACAATATATGTATGTGTGATAATAAACAGTAAAGGTGAGATATTGAACAATACAGGTGAGATATTGAACAGTACAGGTGAGATATTGAACAACATAGGTGAGATATTGAACAGTACAGGTGAGATATTGAACAGTACAGGTGAGATATTGAACAGTACAGGTGTGATATTGAACAGTACAGGTTAGATATTGAGCAGTACAGGTGAGATATAGAACAATACAGGTGAGATATTGAACAGTATAGGTGAGATATTGGACAATACAGGTGTGATATTGAACAAAACAGGTGAGATATTGAACAGTACAGTTGAGATATTGAACAATACAGGTGACATATTGGACAATACAGGTGTGATATTGCACAAAACAGGTGAGATATTGAAAAGTACAGTTGAGATATTGAACAATATATGTATGTGTGATAATAAACAGTACAGGTGAGATATTGAACAGTACAGGTGAGATATTGAACAGTACAGGTGAGATATTGGACAATACAGGTGTGATATTGAACAATATATGTATGTGTGATAATGAACAGTACAGGTGAGATATTGAACAATACAGATGTGATATTGACAGTACAGGTGAGATATTGTAGAGTACAGTTGAGATATTGAACAATACAGGTGAGATATTGAACAAAACAGGTGAGAAATTTAACAGTACAGTTGAGATATTGAACAATACAGGTGACATATTGGACAATACAGGTGTGATATTGCACAAAACAGGTGAGATATTGAAAAGTACAGTTGAGATATTGAACAATATATGTATGTGTGATAATAAACAGTACAGGTGTGATATTGTACATTTCAGGTGAGATATTGAACAGTACAGGTGTGATATTGTACAGTACAGGTGAGATATTGAACAATATATGTATGTGTGATAATGAACAGTACAGCTGAGATAATGAACAATACAGGTGTGATATTGAACAGTACAGGTGAGATATTGAACAGTACAGGTGAGATATTGAACAATACAGGTGAGATAATGAACAATACAGGTGTGATATTGAACAGTACAGTTGAGATATTAAACAGTACAGGTGAGATATTGAACAAAACAGGTTTGATATTGGACAATACAGGTGAGATAATGAACAAAACAGGTGACATATTGAACAGTACAGTTGTGATATTGAACAAAACAGGTGAGATACTGAACAGTACAGTTGAGATATTGAACAATATAGGTGTGATATTAAACAAAACAGGTGAGATATTGAACAGTTCATTTGAGATATTGAACAATACAGGTGTGATATTGAGCAAAACAGGTGAGATATTGAACAGTACATTTGAGATATTGAACAATACAGGTGTGATATTGAACAAAACAGGTGAGATATTGAACAGTACAGTTGAGATATTGAACAATATAGGTGTGATATTGAACAATATATGTATGTGTGATAATAAACAGTAAAGGTGAGATATTGAACAATACAGGTGAGATATTGAACAGTACAGGTGAGATATTGGACAATACAGGTGTGATATTGAACAGTACAGGTGAGATATTGGACAATACAGGTGTGATATTGAACAATATATGTATGTGTGATAATGAACAGTACAGTTGAGATATTGAACAATATATGCATGTGTGATAATAAACAGTACAGGTGAGATATTGAGCAGTACAGGTGAGATATTGAACAGTACAGGTGAGATATTGGACAATACGGGTGTGATATTGAACAACATATGTATGTGTGATAATCAACAGTACAGGTGAGATATTGACCAATACAGATGTGATATTGACAGTACAGGTGAGATATTGTAGAGTACAGTTGAGATATTGAACAATACAGGTGAGATATTGAACAAAACAGACGAGATATTGAACAGTACAGTTGAGATATTGAACAATACAGGTGACATATTGGACAATACAGGTGTGATACTGCACAAAACAGGTGAGATATTAAACAGTACAGCTGAGATATTGAACAATACAGGTTTGATATTGGACAATACAGGTGAGATAATGAACAAAACAGGTGACATATTGAACAGTACAGGTGTGATATTGAACAAAACAGGTGAGATACTGAACAGTACAGTTGAGATATTGAACAATATAGGTGTGATATTAAACAAAACAGGTGAGATATTGAACAGTTCATTTGAGATATTGAACAATACAGGTGTGATATTGAACAAAACAGGTGAGATATTGAACAGTACATTTGAGATATTGAACAATACAGGTGTGATATTGAACAAAACAGGTGAGATATTGAACAGTACAGTTGAGATATTGAACAATATAGGTGTGATATTGAACAATATATGTATATGTGATAATAAACAGCAAAGGTGAGATATTGAACAATACAGGTGAGATATTGAACAGTACAGGTGAGATATTGAACAACATAGGTGAGATATTGAACAGTACAGGTGAGATATTGAACAGTACAGGTGTGATATTGAACAGTACAGGTTAGATATTGAGCAGTACAGGTGAGATTTAGAACAATACAGGTGAGATATTGAACAGTACAGGTGAGATATTGGACAATACAGGTGAGATATTGAACAAAACAGGTGAGATATTGAACAGTACAGTTGAGATATTGAACAATACAGGTGACATATTGAACAACATAGGTGAGATATTGAACAGTACAGGTGAGATATTGAACAGTACAGGTGTGATATTGAACAGTACAGGTTAGATATTGAGCAGTACAGGTGAGATTTAGAACAATACAGGTGAGATATTGAACAGTACAGGTGAGATATTGGACAATACAGGTGAGATATTGAACAAAACAGGTGAGATATTGAACAGTACAGTTGAGATATTGAACAATACAGGTGACATATTGGACAATACAGGTGTGATATTGCACAAAACAGGTGAGATATTGAAAAGTACAGTTGAGATATTGAACAATATATGTATGTGTGATAATAAACAGTACAGGTGAGATATTGAACAGTACAGGTGAGATATTGAACAGTACAGGTGAGATATTGGACAATACAGGTGTGATATTGAACAATATATGTATGTGTGATAATGAACAGTACAGGTGAGATATTGAACAATACAGATGTGATATTGACAGTACAGGTGAGATATTGTAGAGTACAGTTGAGATATTGAACAATACAGGTGAGATATTGAACAAAACAGGTGAGAAATTTAACAGTACAGTTGAGATATTGAACAATACAGGTGACATATTGGACAATACAGGTGTGATATTGCACAAAACAGGTGAGATATTGAAAAGTACAGTTGAGATATTGAACAATATATGTATGTGTGATAATAAACAGTACAGGTGTGATATTGTACATTTCAGGTGAGATATTGAACAGTACAGGTGTGATATTGTACAGTACAGGTGAGATATTGAACAATATATGTATGTGTGATAATGAACAGTACAGCTGAGATAATGAACAATACAGGTGTGATATTGAACAGTACAGGTGAGATATTGAACAGTACAGGTGAGATATTGAACAATACAGGTGAGATAATGAACAATACAGGTGTGATATTGAACAGTACAGTTGAGATATTAAACAGTACAGGTGAGATATTGAACAATACAGGTTTGATATTGGACAATACAGGTGAGATAATGAACAAAACAGGTGACATATTGAACAGTACAGTTGTGATATTGAACAAAACAGGTGAGATACTGAACAGTACAGTTGAGATATTGAACAATATAGGTGTGATATTAAACAAAACAGGTGAGATATTGAACAGTTCATTTGAGATATTGAACAATACAGGTGTGATATTGAACAAAACAGGTGAGATATTGAACAGTACATTTGAGATATTGAACAATACAGGTGTGATATGGAACAAAACAGGTGAGATATTGAACAGTACAGTTGAGATATTGAACAATATAGGTGTGATATTGAACAATATATGTATGTGTGATAATAAACAGTAAAGGTGAGATATTGAACAATACAGGTGAGATATTGAACAGTACAGGTGAGATATTGAACAACATAGGTGAGATATTGAACAGTACAGGTGAGATATTGAACAGTACAGGTGTGATATTGAACAGTACAGGTTAGATATTGAGCAGTACAGGTGAGATATAGAACAATACAGGTGTGATATTGAACAGTACAGGTGAGATATTGGACAATACAGGTGTGATATTGAACAATATATGTATGTGTGATAATGAACAGTACAGTTGAGATATTGAACAATATATGCATGTGTGATAATAAACAGTACAGGTGAGATATTGAGTAGTACAGGTGAGATATTGAACAGTACAGGTGAGATATTGGACAATACGGGTGTGATATTGAACAATATATATATGTGTGATAATCAACAGTACAGGTGAGATATTGACCAATACAGATGTGATATTGACAGTACAGGTGAGATATTGTAGAGTACAGTTGAGATATTGAACAATACAGGTGAGATATTGAACAAAACAGACGAGATATTGAACAGTGCAGTTGAGATATTGAACAATACAGGTGACATATTGGACAATACAGGTGTGATATTGCACAAAACAGGTGAGATATTGAAAAGTACAGTTGAGATATTGAACAATATATGTATGTGTGATAATAAACAGTACAGGTGTGATATTGTACATTTCAGGTGAGATATTGAACAGTACAGGTGTGATATTGTACAGTACATGTGAGATATTGAACAATATATGTATGTGTGATAATGAACAGTACAGGTGAGATATTGAACAATACAGGTGAGATATTGAACAGTACAGGTGAGATATTGAACAGTACAGGTGAGATATTGGACAGTACAGTTGAGATATTGAACAATATACACTGCTCAAAAAAATAAAGGGAACACCTAAAAAACACAATATAGACCTCGATGAATGAAATATTCCAGCTGAAAATCTTTATTTATTAGACAGAGGAATGTGTTTAGAGCAAAATAACCTAAGAATGATCAATGGAAATCAAAATCATTAGCCCATTAAGGTCTGGATTCAGAATCATACTCAAAATCAAAGTGGAAAATGAGAACATAGGCTGATCCAACTTCTGTGGAAATTCTTCAAGACGATTCAAAATGAGGCTCAATAGTGTGTGTGGCCTCCACGTGCCTGTATGCACTCCCTACAACATCTGGGCATGCTCCTGATGAGACGACGGATGGTCTCCTGAGGGATCTCCTCCCAGACCTGGATCAGGGCATCGGTCAACTCCTGGACAGTCTGTGGTGCGACATCGCGTTGGCGGATGGTACGAGACATGATGTCCCAGAGGTGCTCGATTGGATTCAGGTCTGGGGAACGTGCAGGCCAGTCCATAGCATCAATGCCCTCGACATACAGGAACTGCTGACACACTCTGGCCACATGAGGACGAGCATTGTCATGCATGAGCAGGAACCCAGGGCCCACTGCACCAGCATATGGTCTGACAATGGGTCTGAGGATCTCATCCCGGTACCTAATGGCAGTCATGGTACCTCTGGCTAGCACGTAGAGGTCTGTGCGGCCCTCCAAGGATATGCCTCCCCAGGCCATCACTGACCCACCGCCAAACCGGTCATGCTGGAGGATGTTGCAGGCAGCAGAACGTTCTCCACAGCGTCTCCAGACTCTCTCACGTCTGTCACATGTGTTCAGTGTGAACCTGCTCTCATCTGTGAAGAGCACAGGGCGCCAATGGCCAATCTGCCAACCAAGATGTTCTCTGGCAAAGGTCAATCGGGCTGCACGGTGTTGGGCTGTGAGCACAGGCCCCAATTGTGGACGTCGGGCCCTCATACCATCCTCATGCATTCTGTTTCTCACTGTTTGAGCTGAAACCTGCACATTAGTGGCCTGTTGAAGGTCGTTTTGTAGGGCTCCGGCAGTGCTCCTCCTGTTCCTCCTTGCACAAAGGACCAGATAGCGGTCCTGCTGCGGGGTTGTTGTCCTCCTGCGGCCCCCTCCACGTCTCCTGGTGTACTGGCCTGTCTCCTGGTACCTCCTCCATGCTCCGGACACTGTGCTGGGAGACACATCAAATCTTCTTGCCACAGCACGCATTGATGTGCCATCCTGGATGAGCTGCACTACCTGAGCAACTTCTGTAGGTTGCAGATACCGCCTCATGCCACCTCTAGTGGTGAGGGCACTAGCAAAATGAAAAACTAACCAAAGATCGGCCAGAAAAGATGAGGACCGGCAAATGGTGTGTGGCCACCACCTGCAAATCCATTCCTTTTATAGGGGTTGTCTTGCAAATTGTCTAATTTCCACCAGGTGGAAATTAGACAATTTAAAAACAGGTGAAATTGATTCACAAATCAGTGTTGCTTCCTAACTGGACAGGTTAATATCTCAAAAGTGTGATTGACTTGGAGCCACATTGCATTGCTTATGTGTTCCCTTTTTTTTCTGAGCAGTGTAGTTGTGATATTGAACAATATATGTATGTGTGGAAAAAAAACAGTACAGGTGAGATATTGAACAATACAGATGAGATATTGAAAAGTACAGGTGAGATATTGAACAGTACAGGTGAGATATTGAACAGTACAGGTGAGATATTGAACAATATATGTGAGATATTGGACAGTACAGGTGAGATATTGAACAGTACAGGTGAGATATTGAACAATACAGGTGTGATATTGAAAAGTACAGGTTGGATATAGAACAATACAGGTGAGATATTGAACAATACAGGTGACATATTGGACAATACAGGTGTGATATTGAACAAAACAGGTGAGATACTGAACAGTACAGTTGAGATATTGCACAATATAGGTGTGATATTGAACAATATATGTATGTGTGATAAACAGTACAGGTGAGATATTGAACAATACAGGTGAGATATTGAACAGTACAGGTGAGATATTGAACAATATAGGTGAGATATTGAACAGTACAGGTTAGATATTGAGCAGTACAGGTGAGATATAGAACAATACAGGTGAGATATTGAACAGTACAGTTGAGATATTGAACAATACAGGTGACATATTGGACAATACAGGTGTGATATTGTACAAAACAGGTGAGATATTGAACAGTACAGTTGAGATATTGAACAATATAGTTGTGATATTGAACAATATATGTATGTGTGATAATAAACAGTACAGGTGAGATATTGAACAGTACAGGTGTGATGTTGAACAATACAGGTGAGATATTGAACAGTACAGGTGAGATATTGAACAGTACAGGTGCGATATTGAACAGTACAGGTGAGATGTTGAACATTACAGGTGAGATATTGAACAGTACAGGTGCGATATTGAACAGTACAGTTGAGATAATGAGCAATGCAGGTGACATATTGGACAATGCAGGTGTGATATTGAACAGTACAGGTGAGAAATTTAACAGTACAGGTGTGATATTGTACAGTACAGGTGATATATTGAACAATACAGGTGTGATATTGAACAATACAGGTGAGATATTGAACCGTACAGGTGTGATATTGTACAGTTGAGATATTGAATAATACAGGTGTGGTATTGAACAATACAGGTGAGATATTGAACAGTACAGGTGAGATATTGAACAGTACAGGTGTGATATTGAACAATACAGGTGAGATATTGAACAGTACAGGTGAGATATTGAACAATACAGGTGAGATATTGAACAGTACAGGTGAGATATTGAACAATATAGGTGAGATATCGAACAATATGGGTGTGATATTGAACAATACAGGTGAGATATTGAACAGTACAGGTGTGATATTGAACAGTACAGGTGTGATATTGAACAAAACAGGTTTGATATTGAACATATCAGGGGAGATATTGAACAATATAGGTGTGATATTGGAACAATACAGGTGAGATATTGAACAGTACAGGTGTGATATTGAACAATATATGTATGTGAGATATTCAACAGTACAGGTGAGATATTGAACAGAACAGGTGTGATATTGAACAATATAGGTGTGATATTGAACAGTACAGGTGTGATATTGAACTGTACAGGTGAGATACTGAACAATATAAGTGAGATATTGAACAGTACAGGTGAGATATTGAACAATACAGGTGAGATATTGAACAATAGAGGTGGGATATTGAACAATACAGATGAGATATTGGACAGTACAGGTGGGATATTGAACAGTAAAGGTGAGATATTGGACAATACAGGTGAGATACTGAACAATATAAGTGAGATATTGAACAGTACAGGTGAGATATTGAACAATACAGGTGAGATATTGAACAATAGAGGTGGGATATTGAACAATAGAGGTGGGATATTGAACAATACAGATGAGATATTGGACAGTACAGGTGGGATATTGAACAGTAAAGGTGAGATATTGGACAGTACAGGTGAGATATTGAACAGTACAGGTGAGATATTGGACAGTACAGGTGAGATATTGAACAGTACAGGTGAGATATTGAACAATATATGTATGTGAGATATGCAACAGTACAGGTGAGATATTGAACAGAACAGGTGTGATATTGAACAATATAGGTGTGATATTGAACAGTACAGGTGTGATATTGAACTGTACAGGTGAGATATTGAACAATATAGGTGAGATATTGAACTGTACAGGTGAGATATTGAACAATATAAGTGAGATATTGAACAGTACAGGTGAGATATTGAACAGTACAGGTGAGATATTGAACAATACAGGTGGGATATTGAACAATACAGGTGTGATATTGAACAAGTGTCACGAGACAACAAAGGACGTGCAAATTTAGAGAGAAAATTGAGAGAAAGCCGCCCTCCTCAATCACAAAGCTAAGCGGTCGATATCCGAGTATTTTCTTTTCCTCCCCAATTGTACTTGGCCAATTACCCCACTCTTCCGAGCCGTCCCGGTCTCTGCTTCACCCCCTCTGCCGATCCGCGGAGGGCTGCAGACTTCCACACGCCTTCTCCCATACATGTGGAGTCACCAGCTGCTGCTTTTCACCTTACAGTGAGGAGTTTCTCCAGGGCGCGTAGTGTGTGGGAGGATCACGCTATTCCCCCCATTTCCCCCTCCCCCTTGAACAGGCGCCCCGATGGACTAGAGGAGGCCCTAGTGCAGCGACCAGGACACACACCCACATCCAGCTTCCCACCCGCAGACACGGCGAATTGTGTCTGTAGGGACACTTGTCCAAACCGAAGGTAACACGAGGATTCAAACCAGCGATCCCTGTGTTGTTACGAAACGGAATAGAACAGTACGGCACCCGGACGCCCCATGCCATGCCCGAGTGTGCGTGAGCTGAGGCCGCTGCCGTGTCTTTGGTTGGTTGCATGCACCAGGTGGTTCCAGCAGCCATGCTGACCAGGAAGTGGCTGAGCACAGACAGGAAGAGAGAAAGCGGGGTGCTCCGTGTCTTTGGTTGGTTGCATGCACCAGGTGGTTCCAGCAGCCATGCTGACCAGGAAGTGGCTGAGCACAGACAGGAAGAGAGAAAGCGGGGTGCTCCGTGTCTTTGGTTGGTTGCATGCACCAGGTGGTTCCAGCAGCCATGCTGACCAGGAAGTGGCTGAGCACAGGCAGGAAGAGAGAAAGCGGGGTGCTCCGTGTCTTTGGTTGGTTGCATGCACCAGGTGGTTCCAGCAGCCATGCTGACCAGGAAGTGGCTGAGCACAGACAGGAAGAGAGAAAGCGGGGTGCTCCATGTCTTTGGTTGGTTGCATGCACCAGGTGGTTCCAGCAGCCATGCTGACCAGGAAGTGGCTGAGCACAGACAGGAAGAGAGAAAGCGGGGTGCTCCGTGTCTTTGGTTGGTTGCATGCACCAGGTGGTTCCAGCAGCCATGCTGACCAGGAAGTGGCTGAGCACAGGCAGGAAGAGAGAAAGCGGGGTGCACCGTGTCTTTGGTTGGTTGCATGCACCAGGTGGTTCCAGCAGCCATGCTGACCAGGAAGTGGCTGAGCACAGACAGGAAGAGAGAAAGCGGGGTGCACCGTGTCTTTGGTTGGTTGCATGCACCAGGTGGTTCCAGCAGCCATGCTGACCAGGAAGTGGCTGAGCACAGACAGGAAGAGAGAAAGCGGGGTGCTCCGTGTCTTTGGTCGCTCTTTTTCAGATGTGCAGGTGCAGGTTGGCTTGATGAGCAGTGCTTCCAGGTAAGGAGGCGGCGTTTTAGAGAGGAGAGGCAGAATCGGTATATGAAAGGCAAGTTAGAAAGATACGGCATGGCAGAATAGCAGGAGGAAGACGAGAGGAAGGAAATGTCAGAGGAGTAGTCAGCTTTCTGTATAACATCTGACTTACATTGCTGTCGTTCCTATAATGCCTTTCTGTCTTCCCGTTTCAGTCTTTCTCCTTTCATCATAGTAAGCTGGACAGGGAGGTGGACATATGTATGTCGTATCAAGACACATTGACTTGAGAGACCACCAGACATACATCTCAATAATAATGGACACACACACACACACACACACACACACACACACACACACACACACACACACACACACACAGGTTGTGGCCCTCATAAGGGCCTCTTTGCGTTGGGCTCTTGTGCTGAAAAAGGCTGCAGCCCAGCACAATAGAAGTCAGAGGGGTGTAGGCAGGAGTGACAGATGGATGTAGAGGTTAAAAGGCTGCAGAAGAAGAGAGGGAGCAGAGGGAAGAGAGGAGCAGAGAGAAGAGGGTGCAGCGAGAAAAAGGGAGCAGAGGGAAGAGAGGAGGCAGAGAGAAGAGAGGGAGCAGAGGGAAGAGAGGAGCAGAGAGAAGAGAGGGAGCAGAAGGACGAGGGGGGGAGCAAGAAGAAAGGGAGCAGATGGAAGAGAGGAGCAGATGGAAGAGGAGAAGAGAGGAGCAGAGGGAAGAGAGGAGGCAGAGGGAAGAGAGGGAGCAGAGGGAAGAGAGGAGCAGAGAGAAGAGAGGGAAGAGAGGGAGCAGAGGGAAGAGAGGAGCAGAGAGAAGAGGGTGCAGCGAGAAAAAGGGAGCAGAGGGAAGAGAGGAGGCAGAGAGAAGAGAGGGAGCAGAGGGAAGAGAGGAGCAGAGAGAAGAGAGGGAAGAGAGGGAGCAGAGGGAAGAGAGGAGCAGAGGGAAGAGGAGCAGTGAGAAGAGAGGAGCAGAGGGAAGAGAGGGAGCAGAGAGAAGAGAGGAGCAGAGGGAGGAAGGACGAGCAGTGTTAAGTATCGTGTCAGTGGCACCTGTTTAAAGGGAAAAGATGGGAGCAGAGAGAAGGGGAGGAGTTGAGAGAAGAGAGGGAACAGAGGAGAGAAGGAGCAGAGGGAAGAGGGAGCTGAGAGAAGAGAGGAGCAGAGGGAAAAGAGGAGCAGAGGGAAGAGATGAGCAGAGAGAAGAGAAGGAGGACAGAGAAAGTTATGATATACAAAGGAGGGAACACAATGGATGGTGATGGAGAGAGGGAGAGAGATATTTCTAAAGAGAAAAAGTGAAGAATAGAGGTATGGGGATGTAACGTGTGTGTGTGTGTGTGTGTGTGTGTGTGTGTGTGTGTGTGTGTGTGTGTGTGTGTGTGTGTGTGTGTGTAGTGATGATCGTGTGCTAGCACACTGAGCAGGGTCATCAAGCCTATGTGCTGATTCTGTCATCAGGAAAGATTTACGCGTAGGCGTGTGTGTAGGCGTGTGTGTAGGCGTGTGTGTAGGCGTGTGTGTAGGCGTGTGCGCAGGCGTGTGCGTAGGCGTGTGTGTAGGCGTGTGTGTAGGCGTGTGTGTAGGCGTGTGTAGGCGTGTGTGTAGGCGTGTGCGCAGGCGTGTGCGCAGGCGTGTGCGCAGGCGTGTGCGTAGGCGTGTGTGTAGGCGTGTGCGCAGGCGTGTGTGTAGGCGTGTGCGCAGGCGTGTGTGTAGGCGTGTGTGTAGGCGTGTGCTGCAGTAGCGGTGCTGTCGGTGTCTTTCATGCTGTTCACGTGTCCTTGGAGTGCGCTGCCTTTTCTCTTCCTCCTCCTTGTTTCTGCTCTGTTCCCAATATCTTTATTTATCTCTTAGCAGAGCAGTCTCTATCTGTCTCCCTCCTTATCTCTTTCTCACACACACACACACACACACACACACACTGGGCTGGCCGGTTGGCTGTTGTGCTGGCGGTTCACCCAGGACCCCCTGCAGGGGGAGATAGAGAAGCTGTTATTTTCCTGTCCTTCTCTCAAAGTCACCGCTCTTATCTGCTGCACCGGGATCTGCCGGATCCCTCAACACCAGCCCTAGTGGTCTGTCCCGGGCCCTCCCTGCATGCCCACTCTCATTTGCCCATTTAAAAGCCCAGTGCATGAGGCTGCTGAGGTGACGTCACTACCTCAGCACCTGCGCTACACGCAGGGGTTTAAAGGGATGTCCATCATGCAGGCTCTTTTTAATTGGCTCTTGGACACGAGGACGGGCTGTCTGCCAGCTAAAAAGAATGACGTTGACGTGTGTTTGACCTTGCTGGACCCGTATTCTGAGGATTCCGTTGTTCAGCTGCCGAGTGCGAGGTGGAGGTGGTAGTTGAGTTGGGCAGAGGAAGGCAGCCTGCAGCACTCGGCGGTAGTCATGAGGAGCTGACGTAACCTCCTCGCGACTGTTCCCCCGCCCCGCTTCTCTGCCCACGAACGCGTCCATACGAGTCAGAGACGGAGAGTCGACCACCGTTCTTACGTTCCCACAAACATGCACCCATGCTCGCACCACTTCCGGTGTGGGAAGATGAAGGCGTGAACTTCGGTCTGCAGCGGCTTCACCCACTACCGACGGTGCAGTGTCTTTGTTTTTGTGTCTTTCTACGTTTGTGTCTTCATGTGACGTTTTTATTTTGATCATCGATTTTTTTTCTTTTCTTTTTGTTTGATGGCTGGGACAGCTGGCGCTGGATCGGCTGGGAGAGCCTGGTCCGCCGCGTCCTGTGGGCCCAGGGACCACGGCCCTACCCGGAGCTGCAAACACCCAGGGCGGTGTGACAGGATGCGGGAGCGGGGCAGGCTAAGCTAACTGCTAGCCCATGCAGACCGGCAGCAGTTCCGACAGTCATCCTGGCCGGCGCTCCTTCTCCTGGACTTTGTTGCACTGTGTTGTTGACTGGTTTTTTTGTTTGTTGCTTTGTTCTGTCTGGCTTTGTATGTTTTTGGTGGTGTCGTTTTGGGAAATTTTGGATGTGTGTTTTTATCTTTTGTGTTGCACTGCTGTGGGCTGGGAGGAACACCATTTGGTTTCTTTTGTGTATGCAAGTACATGTTTAACATGACAATAAATTGTTCCTGATAAATGGACCGCAGCGTGAAACTGTCTGATTGCTTTAATGGCTCAGCTGCAGCCAACTTACCTGAGTAGACGGGTGAAGACAGACCCAGTCTCACCGGTTCGTTACGTGTCTTTCCATTCAACTTTAAGTGAACTTATTTAAAGTTAAAAAAACCCATAAAATGCAAATTAGTTCCATTTCCATCACATCTCAGAATCTTGTTTGGTGGCCATGTCGGTTTGCACTACATGGAATGTGACTCTGGTTTCGTGGCTCTCTGTGTACTTAACATAGAGTAACAACACTACCACACAACAATCGGTATAAGTGAATAAAAACCTGCACGTAGGTTTATATATAAGATCTGAGTTTATATATAATTTCTGAATCTCATCAGCAGCCAGTCAGACTAGCTTGGTCTAGTCAGAAAGGCACGAACTGAGGAAGCTTCTTGGATGAGAGGCGAAACGTTGTCACGGATAAATACCAAGTCCAGTTGCACTTGATGCAACTGCTTTGGATAACCATGACAACCTGGATGAATGAGAACATTCACAGACACGTTTATGTGTCCTGTACGTCAATGTCAGTACTTTAGCACCTACGGGAGAGATGGACCAGTTAAGACCTGTTAAACAGTTAAAGACCAGTTAAATAGCCAATCACGCGATTACATTATTTTCACATTTCATTGTTAATTTGGCAAATGCGTTTTCATTTAGTGCATGAACTTTCTATTGACAAAAGCAAAACTTCACCTAAAGCAAGCAAATAAACTTTGAGATATTTGAGATTTTTTTCAAAGTTTGGTGTTTCTACTCAACCTTCTCCCATTTGAAAATTTGCATAAACTGGCTTGATGGAAACCACACTACAGGCAAGATGTCCATATACAACTTATTTGGGTCGCACTTCATTTGACATTACACTAATAAAACCGTAACAAGCTGTTCTTTGTATCAAATCAGATACAACTACGTATTGTAAATGGTTTTAAGGGAGAAGATGAGAAGGTAAATGCATGACTCAAGGACAGGCAGGTTTAGGTCACAAATGTTGACTTGATCAAATGGCAGGAAGAGGTCAGAATTACCGGGAAAGCTGTCCAATATCTAAAAATACAGAGCAGGGAGCAGGCAGATAGGAAAAACAGGTTTGGACCCAGGGCAGGTTAGCCGGTAGTCATTTGAGGCAGGCGACCAGAGCAGACAAGGAGCAGGTAGAAGATACGCAGTCCAGAGTCAGGAGGCAGAGTCGGAAACCATGAACAGGACAAGCTGAAGATCACGGCGAAATCCAATGGCTAGCGAGGCAGCAGAACACACTAGACAATCTGGCCGGGGACTGGTGAACAGGGGGCAGTATAAGTAGTGTCGTCATTGGTGAGAATGAGCTGCAGGTGAGGAGCTGGACAGGTGAGACAGCCAGGGTGGAAGGGAAGACGGGATCTGAAATGACAACGAAACTGGTGTTAAGACACAGAAAAGGTTTGGCTGAGGTTCCTCGGCAGTCCATCGAAACTATGATGACTGATGCAGCTTAAGCGCAGCAAGCACGCCTGTGGGCCATCAGGCCTGCATTTGAGCGACAATATCCTCCACATTTGTCACAGACAAATGTTGTTTGAGTTAGTCTGTTATGTCTTGCATGGGAGGCCTCATCATAGGCTTTTTGTCTCTTTTGTTCAACAGCTGTTTTTGATTGCCTTACTGTGGAACGCCATCTCTGTCTGTCCAGGGCCACTGTCTCCCAGCTGAAGTCATCTATGTCGCAGATCTTCATGTGGCGCTTGAGCACATCTTTGAAGTGTAGTTTCTGGCCTCCCTGCTTCCTTTTCCCCTGGCACAGCTCCCCGTAGAAAACCTCTTTTGGGAGGCGGTTGTCTGGCATTCTTTTCACGTGGCCACCCCATCTGAGCTGGTAGGCTGTTATTAGGGCTTCAACACTGACAGTACCAGCACATCTCAATACTTCCACGTTGGGCGCCTTGTCTTTCCATCTGAGTCGCAGCGGCTTTCGCAGATGACGAAGCTGTATGCTGGTGAGCTTCTTGATGTGCTTGCGATACAGGGTCATGAATTCAGTGGTGTATAGTAGAGACAGGAGAACAGCTGTGTTGTAGACCTTGATCTTTGTTGTCAGCCTGATGTCATGGGGGGACCAAAGTCATTTCTGGAGGGCACCAAAGGCTTTTGTGGCCGCTTGGATTCTTCTGCCCATTTCTAAGTCAGAGGAGTTTGTATCTGTCACAGCATTGCCCATATAGTTAAAGCACTCAGTGGTCTTCAGAGTTGCTCCAATAACCAAAATACTGGGCTGACCTTCTTCGGGGCTTTTCTGAGGGGGAGGCTGGTACAAAAGCTCTATTTTGGAGACATTGATCTTCAGTCCAAAGAGGGTAGCTGCTGAAGAGAAGTGGTCTACTATTTCTTGCATTTCTCCAGGATCACTGGCAACCAGAGCTGAGTCATCTGCATAGAGAAGCTCTGGAATACGGAGTTCTCTTGTTTTGGTAGACGCCTTGAGTCTCACAAGATTGTAGAGGTTTCTGTTTGGGTCAAGCCACCTCTCAAGTTGGCTGACATTGTTTCTAGGACTGCAGCAAGATATAACGTGAATAGGGTCTGTGCAAGGACACATCCCTGCTTCACTCCATGCTTGATGTAGAAAGCATCACTGACGTCTCCTCCAATTGATACTTTCCCTGTCATATCGTCGTGGAAAAGTCTGATGATGCTGATCAGTTTCTGGGGGCAGCCACAACTCTCTAGCACTTTCCACAGTGTCTCTCTATCAACAGTGTCAAGCGCTTTTGAAAATTCCACAAAAACAATGTAATGTGGCTGGTGCTGTTCGGTCGCTTTCACTTGGAGTTGTCTCAGGGTGAAGATCATGTCTGTGGTGGATCTACAAGATCTGAAACCACACTGGCTTTCAGGCAACACTTCTTCTGAAAGGATCTTTATCCGGTTCAGTATGCTCTTAGCCAGGACCTTTCCAGCAGTCGACAGAAATTAGATCCCACGGTGGTTTCCACAATCGCTTCTTCGTTCACCCTTCTTCTTGTAGATGGTCACAATCAAAGCATCTTTGAAGTCTTGAGGAAGGCATAGGTTCTGCCAGCAGGCATTATGGAGCTTTAGTAGCTCTGACTTAAGTATTGAGTTGCCATGCTTCAGGATGTCTGATGGAATGTCATCTTGTCCTGGTGCCTTTCCACTTCTCTGGTGCTTTCTCTACTTCAGCCAATGTGATCGGCTCACAGAGGTATTCTCTTATCGGCCTTCTTGTAAGCCACTGGCATACATTTGGATCTGCTGATCCCTCTTGATTCAAGAGGGTGCAGAAATGCTCTTTCTATCTTTATTTGATCTCTTTCAGGTCGGTATATAGTAGCTTACTTGCACAGAGGAGAGTCCATGCATACCATTTCGATCTGCTAAGGCCTGCAGCTCTTCTGCTTTCTTGCTCCACCTGTTGTCCCTCATCACCCTAACCTCCATCTGAACTTTGGCTTTAATTGCCTTGAAGGCTGATTGATTCCTCTCAGAGTTCTCTTTCAGGTGGGCATTGTGAAGCATTTGCTTTTCCTGTAGCAGTTCTTGGATTACTTCATCTTGATCCTGAAACCAGTCAGGCGATTTTCTTTTTGGATGACCAAGCACCTCTTTTGCTGAATTATAGATGGTATCTTTCACTTGTGTCCAGCATTCTTCAATGTTACTTGCACCTGTTGCAACCCTTTCTTCATCTTGAAGAGCAGATGTGATTGCTGCAGCTGTCTCATTTGATGTTCTGTGCTTGCTAGCTTGTTGGTATCCAGTTTCTTCAGTGCTTCACAGGATGTTTTTCGTGACTTCGTCTTTAGTTTAATTCACAGCTGTGTTCAGACCAGGTACTAATCAGTTGAGCATTCCGCTCCACACATCACCGCTGTAGAGAGTACTTCTGTCAAGATTGCTCTGCGAGTCACAACGTAGTCTAACAAATGGAAATGCTTTGATCTTGGATGCATCCAGGTGAAGTAGTTCTTTTCGGGCTGAGAGACGAAGGTGTTTGTGATGCACAGGTCATGCTCAGCACAGAAGTTTAACATAAGGTCGCCATTGGCATTCTTATTGCTCTTGCCAAACTTTCTGATGACACCCTCATAGGTTAAGTGGTCCTTGCCTATCCTTGCAATGAAATCTCCTAAAATGAGAAGCATGTCCGCGCTTGGTACACTGTCCGCTACTTCAGCCAATTTCTGGTAGAGAGATTCCTTGTCTTCATCTGGATACACCATGGTTGGAGCAAACACATTGATGAGTGATGAGAAGCGTTCGCCCCCCACAGGGACTCGGAGACTCATAATCCTCTCAGAGATTCCTAATGGTAGAGTGGGCAATCTGGACGCAATTCTGTTGATAATGGCAAAGGCCACTCCAGCATTTCTCCTTCCATCGGCCTTTCCAATCCAGAAGAAGGTGTAGTTGCTCTTTTGCATTTCAATCCTCGTTTCTTGAAGAGCAGCAATGTGGTATCTCTGTAGCTCTTTAGCAATCAATGCAGTTCTTCTCTCAAGTCTGGTGTGGTTGTCCAACATGGTCCGAACGTTCCCTGTAGCAACAGTCAGTCTCACTTTCTTGCATTTTCGACCACTGAAGTGAAGCAGCCAGGTGGTTTCTGAACAAGCTTTTTTTACTCCACCTTTTCTAGGGGCTTCCCCTTACGGGGTGGGCAGTGCTTTCCCTGGAAAAGGCTGCCTGGACACTTACACATCTGCCTCGGCCCTATTGTTCTCCAGGATTCAAGGAGGAGTTGTGACCATCACATGTGAGTCTCCTATGTGCAGAGGTCCCGCTAGTAGCTTCCAGCTCCTTAAGCCAGCTATCGTCACGTTCATTCTGTCACCATATGACTTTGTAAACGGTCTCCTCGCAAGTGCTTTTTCCATTGAGCTATCCTCACATCACGCCTTGCAGAGTAGTTAAGACAGTTGGTGTCGTACCCCCGCCGCACAGTCTCTCTGGATCGCAGAACCCATCCCTAAGCGGTACACCGTAGTGCAACAGGCTCAGTAGATAAAGAGGTTGCCCTGCAGTGACAGCTTACTTGTCAAGTGATGTCATCCATTGACCAACAGAGTGGTTCCTCTGCATGCCATCTGATGTTTGTGCCATTGGTCCGATAGGGCTCCTGATCCTGTTGGGCTCTTCTGCCGCAAACACCATCGAGTGCCCTGCTGCCAGGGACGCTTTCATTGCGTTTTAAACAAGGGACATATGACCTTTGACTTGTCGGCTGAGCCGCCTGGGAGTATTTTATGGTAAAACGAGCCATTCAGACGTCTATCGTTGACACTCTTCTCCGTGACTGCGGCTGTAGCAAACAGGAAGTGGCTGCGGCAGCTTGACAACAAGTAAGGGTGCGTCGAAGGGACAAAACAGCAGCGGCACGCAATTAACACTATAAAAAAAACGCGTTTCAGATATTGTAACGTGCATGGATATTGGATATATATATATATATATATATATATATATATATATATATATAGTAACGTGCATGGATAAGTAGACACGTTGGTCCTTGACTAACGGGTCGGACCCTTTAGTTGACTGGTTAACGTTGTCGTTTGCGGAGTGGGAGACACGAGTTCACGTCCCGGCTGTGGCGATGGTCTCCCAGACTGCCCCCTGAATTCGCTACAACATATATATATATATATATATATATATATATATATATATATATGTATATATATATATATAAAGACAGAGTCTCTTGCCAGCTTGTTGTGTAGCCAGAAACAAAGAGTTGTAAATGCCGACTGCACCATCTCTCTCCACACAGCCTTCCACCTGTCTCCACAGGAAGGAGGAAAACATTCCGGCTTAGGCTGCTGCTGCTGCTGTTTAACAGTGGTAGCTGTTTGATTGACACATACTGACTCAGCGGGAGGTTTTCCGCCAGAGAGAGCGAGCGAGGGCGGGGGGCAGAGAGAGATCTAGCATGGGTAACAAGAAACAACAAGTGAGACAACAAAAGGGGGGGGGGTTAAGGAATGTGGAGAAGGAGAGAGAGAGACGAAGAGGAGAGGAAAGCAGAGAGGAAGAGAAAGACGCAAAGACCGAGAGACAGACTATCTGCATTCACCCTGGAGGGCCTTGTGCATTAACATGAAGCAGCAGAAAGCAGCAGTGTCTCACTGCCGACCTCCCCCCATGATGGGACTGATACTGCTGCGTTTTCATTACAATCCGCTCTACTGTCTTAGCACACGCCGTAGCATCAGCCGTGCGCTGTCTTAGCACACGCCGTAGCATCAACTTGACATTACTTGTGCTGTAATGGGCCCCTGCTGCCGATCGACCCGGTCCCGGCTCGGTTCTGTCCTGGCCCCACAGTGGTGGAATGAACTCCCCACTGATGTCAGGACAGAGGAGTCGCTGCCCATCTTTCAGCGCAGGTTGAAAACTCACCTCTTCAAGAACTACCACCCTGTTACTTGCTCTTAGCACTTATTGTATTCACTCATTTAAAAAACAAAATCGCTTTCTTGCTCTTTTACTTCAGCACTGGTTTTGCTCTTAGATGCTTGTTTAGATGCATTCATGACCTCTGATGACTAGTAGTTCTCCTGATCTCCTACGTTAAATGAGGCACTTATTGTAAGTCACTCTGGATAAAAGCATAGGCTAAATCACTGGAATGTCATGTCATGTCATGTCATGTCATGTACTTGAACCAGAATATGCGTTGTGTATAGTCACTCTACACGTAGGCAACATGCTTGAATTTGTGAGTGAACAAGAAATTGTGTGTGTGTGTGTGTGTGTGTGTGTGTGTGTGTGTGTGTGTGTGTGTGTGTGTGTGTGTGTGTGTGTGTAGTTTGCACTACGTATGCATCAGAGAGTGTCACCACGAGCAGCAGCAGATGTGTTGGGACCATAAATGTGTCCCCATCACCATTTTGTTTTCCGAGCACGACTAGTTGGAATTCTGTGATTCTCTATCTGTATATCCATCCTCATCTATCTATATATCCATCCTCATCTATCTATATATCCACCCTCATCTGTCTATATATCCACCCTCATCTATCCATATATCCACCCTCATCTGTCTATATATCCACCCTCATCTATCTATATATCCACCCTCATCTGTCTATATATCCATCCTCATCTGTCTATATATCCATCCTCATCTGTCTATATATCCATCCTCATCTGTCTATTTATCCATCCTCATCTGTCTATATATCCATCCTCATCTATCTATATATCCACCCTCATCTATCTATATATCCACTCTCATCTGTCCATATATCCACCCTCATCTATCTATATATCCATCCTCATCTATCTATATATCCACCCTCATCTGTCTATATATCCACCCTCATCTATCTATATATCCACCCTCATCTGTCTATATATCCACCCTCATCTATCTATATATCCACCCTCATCTGTCTATATATCCACCCTCATCTATCTATATATCCACCCTCATCTATCTATATATCCACCCTCATCTGTCTATATATCCACCCTCATCTGTCTATATATCCACCCTCATCTATCTATATATCCATCCTCATCTATCTATATATCCATCCTCATCTATCTATATATCCACCCTCATCTATCTATATATCCACCCTCATCTATCTATATATCCACCCTCATCTGTCTATATATCCATCCTCATCTGTCTATATATCCATCCTCATCTGTCTATATATCCATCCTCATCTATCTATATATCCATCCTCATCTGTCTATATATCCATCCTCATCTGTCTATATATCCATCCTCATCTGTCTATATATCCATCCTCATCTGTCTATTTATCCATCCTCATCTGTCTATATATCCATCCTCATCTATCTATATATCCACCCTCATCTATCTATATATCCACTCTCATCTGTCCATATATCCACCCTCATCTATCTATATATCCATCCTCATCTATCTATATATCCACCCTCATCTGTCTATATATCCACCCTCATCTATCTATATATCCACCCTCATCTGTCTATATATCCACCCTCATCTGTCTATATATCCACCCTCATCTATCTATATATCCACCCTCATCTGTCTATATATCCACCCTCATCTATCTATATATCCACCCTCATCTATCTATATATCCACCCTCATCTGTCTATATATCCACCCTCATCTGTCTATATATCCACCCTCATCTATCTATATATCCATCCTCATCTATCTATATATCCACCCTCATCTATCTATATATCCACCCTCATCTATCTATATATCCACCCTCATCTATCTATATATCCACCCTCATCTGTCTATATATCCATCCTCATCTGTCTATATATCCATCCTCATCTGTCTATATATCCATCCTCATCTGTCTATATATCCACCCTCATCTATCTATATATCCACCCTCATCTGTCTATATATCCACCCTCATCTGTCTATATATCCATCCTCATCTGTCTATATATCCACCCTCATCTGTCTATATATCCATCCTCATCTATCTATATATCCACCCTCATCTATCTATATATCCACCCTCATCTGTCTATATATCCATCCTCATCTATCTATATATCCATCCTCATCTATCTATATATCCACCCTCATCTGTCTATATATCCACCCTCATCTGTCTATATATCCACCCTCATCTATCTATATATCCATCCTCATCTATCTATATATCCACCCTCATCTATCTATATATCCACCCTCATCTGTCTATATATCCATCCTCATCTATCTATACATCCATCCTCATCTGTCAATATATCCATCCGCATCTGTCAATATATCTATCCTCATCTGTCTATTGACCCTTCTCACGTGACGTCACGTCCCACTTGCGGGGAATATCAACGCCATGACGGACGGCAGAAGACTTGGGCATCAAATTTAAGACAAGTAGGCACGTTATCTATAGTTCGAAATGTCGCTGTTTGAAGCTAGTTTTTATTTTACTTTTATGGTACGATGGTGATTTCCTGCTGTGCCGTGCAGTGTGCCAACAGGCAAGGCCTGAATCTGAACTGACTATATATGTAATTATATATATATATATACACATTTTTTAACCAAATTATGCATATCCATGCTCATCTATCTATATATCCATCCTCATCTGTCAATATATCCATCCTCATCTGTCTATATATCCATCTTCATCAATCTATATATCCATCCTCATCTATCTATATATCCATCCTGATCTATCTATATATCCACCCTCATCTATCTATATATCCATCCTCATCTGTCTATATATCCATCCTCATCTGTCTATATATCCATCCTCATCTATCTATATATCCATCCTCATCTATCTATATATCCATCCTCATCTATCTATATATCCATCCTCATCTGTCTATATATCCATCCTCATCTATCTATATATCCATCCTCATCTGTCTATATATCCATCCTCATCTATCTATATATCCACCCTCATCTATCTATATATCCATCCTCATCTGTCTATATATCCACCCTCATCTGTCTATATATCCATCCTCATCTATCTATATATCCATCCTCATCTGTCTATATATCCATCCTCATCTGTCTATATATCCACCCTCATCTATCTATATATCCATCCTCATCTGTCTATATATCCACCCTCATCTATCTATATATCCATCCTCATCTATCTATATATCCACCCTCATCTATCTATATATCCATCCTCATCTGTCTATATATCCATCCTCATCTGTCTATATATCCATCCTCATCTGTCTATATATCCACCCTCATCTATCTATATATCCATCCTCATCTGTCTATATATCCATCCTCATCTATCTATATATCCATCCTCATCTATCTATATATCCATCCTCATCTGTCTATATATCCATCCTCATCTGTCTATATATCCATCCTCAACTGTCTATATATCCATCCTCATCTATCTATATATCCATCCTCATCTGTCTATATATCCATCCTCAACTGTCTATATATCCACCCTCATCTGTCTATATATCCATCCTCATCTGTCCATATGTCCATCTATACACATTGTCTGTTCCTCTGGTTCCACAACAGCCTGCTGACTGAGTGACTGGTTGAACTGGACAATAACACGTCCTTCTAGCAGAGGGCTGACATGCAGCTGCCACGGAGCCTTGCTATGGTAAACAGGAAGGAGTAGCCTCTTTCCACCAGTCACTTTTCAAGACATTTTCAGGCTTAACCAGCTGGCTGTATGGCGCCAAGCCACATGTCCCCGACAGCATTCTGTGATTGGATAATACCTTGATGTGACAGCCAATACACAACGGGGAAACTCCCTGGCTGGCTTGGCAGAGAACCAATGGGAGCCAGTCTAAATTAAACTTGTCAATCAAATGTCAGTCATGAGGCATCATCTTGGCAGCAACACTTGTTCTCTCGTACAAACCCTCTCCCTCTCTTTTCCCACTCCTTGCCTCCAGTTTTGCTTCCTTCACCTCGCTCCTCCCTGCTTTTTGTCCTTCTCTACCTGTCTGCATTTACCTCCCTATTCTATCTCCTTTTTTTTCTCATTTCCACTCTTGGCTTTTTTTTTTTGGTCTTTCTCTCTAACATGCACTAATTAGTCTCATGGGTCCAAAATGTGAAAGACATCATCATACAGAGCGACATTCAGACAGAGACAAATGAGCGCCAGCATCTGGCACTATAAATAGAGACGGCGAGGGGAGGAGGCCTCCACACCACAACTCCTCGAACAAACAGGGCCCTCGAGTGAATTACCACATGGGCCCGTGGAGGCACTTGAGGAAGCGTTGTCTGCGGCTCAAAGCGAAATGTGATGATAGTTGCAGCTTTTTATCTGCTTGCCCCCCCCCCGTTCAAGTGGTCGTCTATGCAACTGCCTCCAGTCTCTTTTTAGAGTCCATTTTATTATGATTATTTGTGTTGCTTTGTCTCACTACTTCACTGGATGCAGTGCGACTGGTGTTGCAAATCAAATGTAGGACATGCAAATAAGTAGACACCCAGAGATGATCCCATTCCATTAGGACATTCGCATAGAGACTCCCCTGGCTGGACACCAGACCGTGCACCATAATGACATCTAAATGACCACCCAGATGTGCAGGATTCGTGAGCATCTCCATGTGTTTGCCTCGGCTGCAGTAAGTCTGTGTAGTCATAACCTCATGTGAAGCACTTTATGAAGGCACAAACACCTCAAGCCCGAACCCGAACCCAAACCCTAAACTGAACCCTCCTGTGAAATGCTTTATGAAGGCACAAACACCCCAAACCCGAGCCCGAACCAGAACCCTAAACTGAACCCTCCTGTGAAATGCTTTATGAAGGCACAAACATCCCGAACCCAAACCCTAACCTGAACCCTAAACTGAACACTCCTGTGAAGCACTTTATGAAGGCACAAACAACCTGAACCTGAACCCTAACACGGACCCGAACCCTAAACTGATTCCTCCTGTGAAGCTCTTTATGAAGGTACAAACACCCCCAACTCTTACCTGAACCTTAACCCAAAAGCTAACCCTAACCTGAACCCTCCTTTGAAGCTCTCTATGAATGCACAAACACCACTAACCCTAAACTGAACTTTAACCCTAACCCTAACCCGGACCCTAACCCGAATGCTAAACCAAACCCGAATGCTAACCCGAACACAAATGCTAACCTGAACCCTCCTATGAAGCTCTTTATGAAGGCACAAACACCCCTAACCTGAACCTTAACCCTAACCCGAACGCTAACCCTAACCTGAATCCTCCTTTGAAGCTCTTTATGAAGGCACAAACACCACAACCCTAACCTGAACCCTAACCCTAACCCTAAACGGAACCCTCCTGTGAAGCTCTTTATAAAGGCACAAACCCCACAAACCCTAACCTGAACCTTAAACCGAACCCTAACTTGAACGCTAACCCTAACCCAAACCCTAACCTGAGCCCTCCTGTGAAGCTATCTATGAATGCACAAACACCCCTAACCCTAACCTGAACTTTAACCCTAACCCAAATCCTAACCCGGACCCTAACCCAAATGCGAACCCCAACCCTAAACCGAATGCTAAACCTAACCCGAACGCTAACCCGAACGCAAACGCTACCCTGAACCCTCCTATGAAGCTCTTTATGAAGGCACAAACACCCCTAACCCTAACCTGAACCTTAACCCTAACCCGAATGCTAACCCTAACCCGAATCCTCCTGTGAAGCTCTTTAGGAAGGCACAAACACCCCAACCCTAACCTGAACCTTAACCCTAACTCTAACCCGAATGCTAACCCTAACCCAAACCCTAAACTGAACCCTCCCATGAAGCTCTTTATGAAGGCACAAACACCCCTAACCTGAATCTTAACCCTAACCCGAATGCTAACTCTAAGCCAAATGCTAACCCTAACCCGAATCCTCCTGTGAAGCTCTTTAGGAAGGCACAAACACCCCAACCCTAATCTGAACCTTGACTCTAACCCGAACGCTAACTCTAACCCAAACCCTAAACTGAACCCTCCTGTGAAGCTCTTTATGAAGGCACAAACAACCCGAACCTTAACCTTAACCCTAACCCTAACCCAAACCCTAAACTGAACCCTCCTGTGAAGCTCTTTATGAAGGCACAAACAACCCTAACCCGAACCTTAACCTTAACCCTAACCCAAACCCGAACCCGAACCCTAACCCTAACCCTAACCTGAACGCTAACCTTAACCTGAACGCTAACCCAAACCCTGATCCTAACCTTCCTGTGAAGCTCTTTATAAAGGCACAAACACCCTTGACCCGAACCCGAACATGAGTGGTCTGTATGACCAGACGGGGTTTACATGGAACAGCAGCATATTTGATGCTAACAGGTTGGGTTGTACTTTCATGTCATCATGTTAGTTGTGGCCAAAACACCCCCATACCGTCACAGATGCTGGCTTTTGGACTCTGGGCTGATAACAATCTGGATGGTCCTTTTCCTCTTTAGCCCGGAGGACACGATGTCCATGATTTCCAAAAACAATGTGAAATGTGGACTCGTCACACCACAGCACACTTGTCCTCTTTGGGTCAGTCCATCTCAGATGAGCTCGGGCCAAGAGAAGCCGGCGGTGTTTCTGGGTGGTGATATATGGCTTTGGCTTTGCATGGTAGAGTTTTAACTTGCACTTGTAGATGTAGCGACGAACTGTGTTAACTGACCATGGTTTTCCTAAGTGTTCCTGAGCCCACGTGGTAATATCCTTTACACAATGATGTCGGTTTTTAATGCAGTGCCACCTGAGGGGTCGAAGGTCACGGGCATTCAATGTTGGTTTTGGGCCTCGCCGCTTACGTGCAGAGATTTCTCGGGATTCTCTGAATCTTGTGATGATATTATGGACTGGAGATGATGAAATCCCTAAATTCCTTGCAGTTGTACGTTGAGAAACGTTGTTCTTAAACTGTTGGACTATTTGCTCACGCAGTTGTTCACAAAGTGGGGAACCTCGCCCCATCCTTGCTTGTGAACGACTGAGCCTTTCAGGGATGCTCCTTTTATACCCAATCAGGACACTCCCCTGTTCCCAGTTAACCTGTTCACCTGTGGAATGTTCCACACAGGTGTTTTTTGAGCATTCCTCAACTTTCCCAGTCTTTTGTTGCCCCTGTCCCAGCTTCTTTGGAACATGTTGCAGGCATCAAATTCAAAATGAGTGAATATTTGCAAAAAACAATAAAGTTTATCAGTTTGAACATTAAATATCTTGTCTTTGTAGTGTATTCAATTAAATATAGGTGGAAAAGGATTTGCAAATCATTGTATTCTGTTTTTATTCACGTTTTACACAACGTCCCAACTTCATTTGGAATTGGGGTTTGTAGATACTAGATAGACAGACATTAGATAGATAGACTGACTGACCGACCGACCGACAGCTAGATAGATAGATAGATAGATAGATAGATAGATAGATAGATAGATAGACAGGGACTACAGTGGCTAAACAGAATTCCATGTATCTCAAACATCTGACACATAGATATACCTGAAACAATTCCTGTCTATGTGCTTCATCTCACCAGCTATCCTCTTGTCTCTCCTCCTCCTCTCGGCCACACATTGTAATACAACAATGGTGCCAATAATTCTTGAGGACCATGTACTCTTGTGGACGTCATCAGGTTTGGGAATGTCACTGCCAGCAGCTGCCGGACAGAGCTGCCTGGCAGACTGGGTGTTGTTGGGTGTTCTTGGATGTTGTTTTGACAGAGCTGCCTGGCAGACTGGGTGTTGTTGGATGTTGTTTTGACAGAGCTGCCTGGCAGACTGGGTGTTGTTGGGTGTTGTTGGATGTTGTTTTGACAGAGCTGCCTGGCAGACTGGGTGTTGTTGGATGTTGTTTTGACAGAGCGGCCTGGCAGACTGGGTGTTGTTGGATGTTGTTGGATGTTGTTTTGACAGAGCTGCCTGGCAGACTGGATGTTGTTGGATGTTGTTTTGACAGAGCGGCCTGGCAGACTGGGTGTTGTTGGATGTTGTTTTGACAGAGCTGCCTGGCAGACTGGGTGTTGTTGGGTGTTGTTGGATGTTGTTTTGACAGAGCGGCCTGGCAGACTGGATGTTGTTGGATGTTGTTGGATGTTGTTTTGACAGAGCTGCCTGGCAGACTGGGTGTTGTTGGGTGTTGTTGGATGTTGTTTTGACAGAGCTGCCTGGCAGACTGGGTGTTGTTGGATGTTGTTGGATGTTGTTTTGACAGAGCGGCCTGGCAGACTGGGTGTTGTTGGATGTTGTTTTGACAGAGCTGCCTGGCAGACTGGGTGTTGTTGGATGTTGTTTTGACAGAGCGGCCTGGCAGACTGGGTGTTGTTGGATGTTGTTTTGACAGAGCGGCCTGGCAGACTGGGTGTTGTTGGATGTTGGACATTGTTTTGACAGAGCTGCCTGGCAGACTGTGTGTTGTTGGATGTTGTTTTGACAGAGCGGCCTGGCAGACTGGGTGTTGTTGGGTGTTGTTGGATGTTGTTTTGACAGAGCTGCCTGGCAGACTGGGTGTTGTTGGGTGTTGTTGGATGTTGTTTTGACAGAGCTGCCTGGCAGACTGTGTGTTGTTGGGTGTTGTTGGATGTTGTTTTGACAGAGCGGCCTGGCAGACTGGGTGTTGTTGGATGTTGTTTTGACAGAGCTGCCTGGCAGACTGGGTGTTGTTGGGTGTTGTTGGATGTTGTTTTGACAGAGCGGCCTGGCAGACTGGGTGTTGTTGGGTGTTGTTGGATGTTGTTTTGACAGAGCGGCCTGGCAGACTGGGTGTTGTTGGGTGTTGTTGGATGTTGTTTTGACAGAGCGGCCTGGCAGACTGGGTGTTGTTGGGTGTTGTTGGATGTTGTTTTGACAGAGCTGCCTGGCAGACTGGGTGTTGTTGGGTGTTGTTGGATGTTGTTTTGACAGAGCTGCCTGGCAGACTGGGTGTTGTTGGGTGTTGTTGGATGTTGTTTTGACAGAGCTGCCTGGCAGACTGGGTGTTGTTGGGTGTTGTTGGATGTTGTTTTGACAGAGCTGCCTGGCAGACTGGGTGTTGTTGGGTGTTGTTGGATGTTGTTTTGACAGAGCGGCCTGGCAGACTGGGTGTTGTTGGGTGTTGTTGGATGTTGTTTTGACAGAGCTGCCTGGCAGACTGGGTGTTGTTGGGTGTTGTTGGATGTTGTTTTGACAGAGCTGCCTGGCAGACTGGGTGTTGTTGGATGTTGTTTTGACAGAGCTGCCTGGCAGACTGGGTGTTGTTGGGTGTTGTTTTGACAGAGCTGCCTGGCAGACTGGGTGTTGTTGGGTGTTGTTGGGTGTTGTTTTGACAGAGCTGCCTGGCAGACTGTGTGTTGTTGGGTGTTGTTGGATGTTGTTTTGACAGAGCGGCCTGCCAGACTGGGTGTTGTTGGGTGTTGTTGGATGTTGTTTTGACAGAGCTGCCTGGCAGACTGTGTGTTGTTGGGTGTTGTTGGATGTTGTTTTGACAGAGCTGCCTGGCAGACTGGGTGTTGTTGGATGTTGTTGGATGTTGTTTTGACAGAGCGGCCTGGCAGACTGGATGTTGTTGGATGTTGTTTTGACAGAGCTGCCTGGCAGACTGGGTGTTGTTGGGTGTTGTTGGGTGTTGTTTTGACAGAGCTGCCTGGCAGACTGGGTGTTGTTGGATGTTGTTGGATGTTGTTTTGACAGAGCTGCCTGGCAGACTGGGTGTTGTTGGGTGTTGTTGGGTGTTGTTTTGACAGAGCGGCCTGGCAGACTGGGTGTTGTTGGGTGTTGTTTTGACAGAGCTGCCTGGCAGACTGGGTGTTGTTGGATGTTGTTTTGACAGAGCTGCCTGGCAGACTGTGTGTTGTTGGGTGTTGTTGGATGTTGTTTTGACAGAGCGGCCTGGCAGACTGGGTGTTGTTGGGTGTTGTTTTGACAGAGCGGCCTGGCAGACTGGGTGTTGTTGGATGTTGTTTTGACAGAGCGGCCTGGCAGACTGGGTGTTGTTGGGTGTTGTTGGATGTTGTTTTGACAGAGCGGCCTGGCAGACTGGGTGTTGTTGGGTGTTGTTGGATGTTGTTTTGACAGAGCTGCCTGGCAGACTGGGTGTTGTTGGGTGTTGTTTTGACAGAGCTGCCTGGCAGACTGGGTGTTGTTGGGTGTTGTTGGATGTTGTTTTGACAGAGCTGCCTGGCAGACTGGGTGTTGTTGGGTGTTGTTTTGACAGAGCGGCCTGGCAGACTGGGTGTTGTTGGGTGTTGTTGGATGTTGTTTTGACAGAGCTGCCTGGCAGACTGGGTGTTGTTGGATGTTGTTTTGACAGAGCTGCCTGGCAGACTGGGTGTTGTTGGGTGTTGTTGGATGTTGTTTTGACAGAGCTGCCTGGCAGACTGTGTGTTGTTGGGTGTTGTTGGATGTTGTTTTGACAGAGCTGCCTGGCAGACTGGGTGTTGTTGGGTGTTGTTGGATGTTGTTTTGACAGAGCGGCCTGGCAGACTGGGTGTTGTTGGGTGTTGTTGGATGTTGTTTTGACAGAGCGGCCTGGCAGACTGGGTGTTGTTGGGTGTTGTTGGATGTTGTTTTGACAGAGCTGCCTGGCAGACTGGGTGTTGTTGGGTGTTGTTGGATGTTGTTTTGACTGAGCTGCCTGGCAGACTGGGTGTTGTTGGGTGTTGTTGGATGTTGTTTTGACAGAGCTGCCTGGCAGACTGGGTGTTGTTGGGTGTTGTTGGATGTTGTTTTGACAGAGCTGCCTGGCAGACTGGGTGTTGTTGGGTGTTGTTGGATGTTGTTTTGACAGAGCTGCCTGGCAGACTGGGTGTTGTTGGATGTTGTTTTGACAGAGCTGCCTGGCAGACTGGGTGTTGTTGGATGTTGTTTTGACAGAGCTGCCTGGCAGACTGGGTGTTGTTGGGTGTTGTTGGATGTTGTTTTGACAGAGCGGCCTGGCAGACTGGGTGTTGTTGGGTGTTGTTGGATGTTGTTTTGACAGAGCGGCCTGGCAGACTGGGAGTTGTTGGGTGTTGTTGGATGTTGTTTTGACAGAGCTGCCTGGCAGACTGGGTGTTGTTGGGTGTTGTTGGGTGTTGTTGGGTGTTGTTGGGTGTTGTTGGATGTTGGTTTGACAGAGCTGCCTAGCAGACTGGGTGTTGTTGGATGTTGTTTTGACAGAGCTGCCTGGCAGACTGGGTGTTGTTGGATGTTGTTTTGACAGAGCTGCCTGGCAGACTGGGTGTTGTTGGGTGTTGTTGGATGTTGGTTTGACAGAGCGGCCTGGCAGACTGGGTGTTGTTGGATGTTGGTTTGACAGAGCAGCCTTGGCAGACTGGGTGTTGTTGGATGTTGTTTTGACAGAGCTGCCTGGCAGACTGGGTGTTGTTGGATGTTGTTTTGACAGAGCTGCCTGGCAGACTGGGTGTTGTTGGATGTTGTTTTGACAGAGCTGCCTAGCAGACTGGGTGTTGTTGGATGTTGTTTTGACAGAGCTGCCTGGCAGACTGGGTGTTGTTGGGTGTTGTTGGATGTTGTTTTGACAGAGCTGCCTGGCAGACTGGGTGTTGTTGGGTGTTGTTGGATGTTGGTTTGACAGAGCAGCCTTGGCAGACTGGGTGTTGTTGGATGTTGTTTTGACAGAGCTGCCTGGCAGACTGGGTGTTGTTGGATGTTGTTTTGACAGAGCTGCCTGGCAGACTGGGTGTTGTTGGATGTTGTTTTGACAGAGCTGCCTGGCAGACTGGGTGTTGTTGGATGTTGTTTTGACAGAGTGGCCTAGCAGACTGGGTGTTGTTGGATGTTGTTTTGACAGAGTGGCCTGGCAGACTGGGTGTTGTTGGGTGTTGTTGGATGTTGTTTTGACAGAGCTGCCTGGCAGACTGGGTGTTGTTGGGTGTTGTTGGATGTTGTTTTGACAGAGCTGCCTAGCAGACTGGGTGTTGTTGGATGTTGTTGGATGTTGTTTTGACAGAGCTGCCTGGCAGACTGGGTGTTGTTGGGTGTTGTTGGATGTTGGTTTGACAGAGCAGCCTTGGCAGACTGGGTGTTGTTGGGTGTTGTTGGATGTTGTTTTGACAGAGTGGCCTAGCAGACTGGGTGTTGTTGGATGTTGTTTTGACAGAGCAGCCTTGGCAGACTGGGTGTTGTTGGATGTTGTTTTGACAGAGTGGCCTAGCAGACTGGGTGTTGTTGGATGTTGTTTTGACAGAGCTGCCTGGCAGACTGGGTGTTGTTGGATGTTGTTTTGACAGAGCTGCCTGGCAGACTGGGTGTTGTTGGATGTTGTTTTGACAGAGCTGCCTGGCAGACTGGGTGTTGTTGGATGTTGTTTTGACAGAGCTGCCTAGCAGACTGGGTGTTGTTGGATGTTGTTGGATGTTGTTTTGACAGAGCTGCCTGGCAGACTGGGTGTTGTTGGGTGTTGTTGGATGCTGGTTTGACAGAGCAGCCTTGGCAGACTGGGTGTTGTTGGATGTTGTTTTGACAGAGCTGCCTGGCAGACTGGGTGTTGTTGGGTGTTGTTGGATGTTGTTTTGACAGAGCTGCCTGGCAGACTGGGTGTTGTTGGGTGTTGTTTTGACAGAGCTGCCTGGCAGACTGGGTGTTGTTGGGTGTTGTTGGATGTTGTTTTGACAGAGCTGCCTGGCAGACTGGGTGTTGTTGGGTGTTGTTTTGACAGAGCGGCCTGGCAGACTGGGTGTTGTTGGGTGTTGTTGGATGTTGTTTTGACAGAGCTGCCTGGCAGACTGGATGTTGTTGGGTGTTGTTTTGACAGAGCGGCCTGGCAGACTGGGTGTTGTTGGGTGTTGTTTTGACAGAGCTGCCTGGCAGACTGGGTGTTGTTGGGTGTTGTTGGATGTTGTTTTGACAGAGCTGCCTGGCAGACTGGGTGTTGTTGGATGTTGTTTTGACAGAGCTGCCTGGCAGACTGGGTGTTGTTGGGTGTTGTTGGATGTTGTTTTGACAGAGCTGCCTGGCAGACTGTGTGTTGTTGGGTGTTGTTGGATGTTGTTTTGACAGAGCTGCCTGGCAGACTGGGTGTTGTTGGGTGTTGTTGGATGTTGTTTTGACAGAGCGGCCTGGCAGACTGGGTGTTGTTGGGTGTTGTTGGATGTTGTTTTGACAGAGCGGCCTGGCAGACTGGGTGTTGTTGGGTGTTGTTGGATGTTGTTTTGACAGAGCTGCCTGGCAGACTGGGTGTTGTTGGGTGTTGTTGGATGTTGTTTTGACTGAGCTGCCTGGCAGACTGGGTGTTGTTGGGTGTTGTTGGATGTTGTTTTGACAGAGCTGCCTGGCAGACTGGGTGTTGTTGGGTGTTGTTGGATGTTGTTTTGACAGAGCTGCCTGGCAGACTGGGTGTTGTTGGGTGTTGTTGGATGTTGTTTTGACAGAGCTGCCTGGCAGACTGGGTGTTGTTGGATGTTGTTTTGACAGAGCTGCCTGGCAGACTGGGTGTTGTTGGATGTTGTTTTGACAGAGCTGCCTGGCAGACTGGGTGTTGTTGGGTGTTGTTGGATGTTGTTTTGACAGAGCGGCCTGGCAGACTGGGTGTTGTTGGGTGTTGTTGGATGTTGTTTTGACAGAGCGGCCTGGCAGACTGGGAGTTGTTGGGTGTTGTTGGATGTTGTTTTGACAGAGCTGCCTGGCAGACTGGGTGTTGTTGGGTGTTGTTGGGTGTTGTTGGGTGTTGTTGGGTGTTGTTGGGTGTTGTTGGATGTTGGTTTGACAGAGCTGCCTAGCAGACTGGGTGTTGTTGGATGTTGTTTTGACAGAGCTGCCTGGCAGACTGGGTGTTGTTGGATGTTGTTTTGACAGAGCTGCCTGGCAGACTGGGTGTTGTTGGGTGTTGTTGGATGTTGGTTTGACAGAGCGGCCTGGCAGACTGGGTGTTGTTGGGTGTTGTTGGATGTTGGTTTGACAGAGCAGCCTTGGCAGACTGGGTGTTGTTGGATGTTGTTTTGACAGAGCTGCCTGGCAGACTGGGTGTTGTTGGATGTTGTTTTGACAGAGCTGCCTGGCAGACTGGGTGTTGTTGGATGTTGTTTTGACAGAGCTGCCTAGCAGACTGGGTGTTGTTGGATGTTGTTTTGACAGAGCTGCCTGGCAGACTGGGTGTTGTTGGGTGTTGTTGGATGTTGTTTTGACAGAGCTGCCTGGCAGACTGGGTGTTGTTGGGTGTTGTTGGATGTTGGTTTGACAGAGCAGCCTTGGCAGACTGGGTGTTGTTGGATGTTGTTTTGACAGAGCTGCCTGGCAGACTGGGTGTTGTTGGATGTTGTTTTGACAGAGCTGCCTGGCAGACTGGGTGTTGTTGGATGTTGTTTTGACAGAGCTGCCTGGCAGACTGGGTGTTGTTGGATGTTGTTTTGACAGAGTGGCCTAGCAGACTGGGTGTTGTTGGATGTTGTTTTGACAGAGCTGCCTGGCAGACTGGGTGTTGTTGGATGTTGTTTTGACAGAGTGGCCTAGCAGACTGGGTGTTGTTGGATGTTGTTTTGACAGAGCAGCCTTGGCAGACTGGGTGTTGTTGGGTGTTGTTGGATGTTGTTTTGACAGAGTGGCCTGGCAGACTGGGTGTTGTTGGGTGTTGTTGGATGTTGTTTTGACAGAGTGGCCTGGCAGACTGGGTGTTGTTGGGTGTTGTTGGATGTTGTTTTGACAGAGCTGCCTGGCAGACTGGGTGTTGTTGGGTGTTGTTGGATGTTGTTTTGACAGAGCTGCCTAGCAGACTGGGTGTTGTTGGATGTTGTTGGATGTTGTTTTGACAGAGCTGCCTGGCAGACTGGGTGTTGTTGGGTGTTGTTGGATGTTGGTTTGACAGAGCTGCCTGGCAGACTGGGTGTTGTTGGATGTTGTTTTGACAGAGCGGCCTGGCAGACTGGGTGTTGTTGGGTGTTGTTGGATGATGTTTTGACAGAGCAGCCTTGGCAGACTGGGTGTTGTTGGGTGTTGTTGGATGTTGTTTTGACAGAGCTACCTGGCAGACTGGGTGTTGTTGGATGTTGTTTTGACAGAGCAGCCTTGGCAGACTGGGTGTTGTTGGATGTTGTTTTGACAGAGTGGCCTAGCAGACTGGGTGTTGTTGGATGTTGTTTTGACAGAGCTGCCTGGCAGACTGGGTGTTGTTGGATGTTGTTTTGACAGAGCTGCCTGGCAGACTGGGTGTTGTTGGATGTTGTTTTGACAGAGCTGCCTGGCAGACTGGGTGTTGTTGGATGTTGTTTTGACAGAGCTGCCTAGCAGACTGGGTGTTGTTGGATGTTGTTGGATGTTGTTTTGACAGAGCTGCCTGGCAGACTGGGTGTTGTTGGGTGTTGTTGGATGTTGGTTTGACAGAGCAGCCTTGGCAGACTGGGTGTTGTTGGGTGTTGTTGGATGTTGGTTTGACAGAGCAGCCTTGGCAGACTGGGTGTTGTTGGATGTTGTTTTGACAGAGCTGCCTGGCAGACTGGGTGTTGTTGGGTGTTGTTGGATGTTGTTTTGACAGAGCTGCCTGGCAGACTGGGTGTTGTTGGATGTTGTTTTGACAGAGTGGCCTGGCAGACTGGGTGTTGTTGGATGTTGTTGGATGTTGTTTTGACAGAGCTGCCTGGCAGACTGGGTGTTGTTGGATGTTGTTTTGACAGAGCTGCCTGGCAGACTGGGTGTTGTTGGATGTTGTTTTGACAGAGTGGCCTTGCAGACTGGGTGTTGTTGGATGTTGTTTTGACAGAGCTGCCTGGCAGACTGGGTGTTGTTGGATGTTGTTTTGACAGAGCTGCCTGGCAGACTGGGTGTTGTTGGATGTTGGTTTGACAGAGCTGCCTGGCAGACTGGGTGTTGTTGGATGTTGTTGGATGTTGTTTTGACAGAGCTGCCTGGCAGACTGGGTGTTGTTGGATGTTGTTTTGACAGAGTGGCCTAGCAGACTGGGTGTTGTTGGATGTTGTTGGATGTTGTTTTGCTTTAGTCATTCAAGCAAAGAGGAAAATTATCATTTCCCATTTAAGCGGGGTGCCGGCAAATGCTTTCTACCTGGAAGAGGATAGGACTCAGTCTCTCGTTCGATGTATGGCAGAGGAATGTGATCAGGTGTGGTCCCCCCACAGGTGATCTGACCCAGCCCCCCCCCCACACACACACCAGGCCATGTCCCCTTCTCTGCAGTGGGGGAGGGGGGAGAGCAGTGGATTTCCATAAGCCTTTAAGGTTCATCGTATACCACTTATCCAACCTGTGTCCCAGGTGTCCCAACCTGTCCTCAGGTGTCCCATCCTGTCTCCCAGGTATCCCAACCTGTCCTCAGGTGTCCCAACCTGTCCCCCGGTGTCCCAACCTGTCTCCCAGGTGTCCCAACCTGTTCTCAGGTGTCCCAACCTGTCCTCAGGTGTCCCATCCTGTCTCCCAGGTATCCCAACCTGTCCTCAGGTGTCCCAACCTGTCCCCAGGTGTCCCAACCTGTCTCCCAGGTGTCCCAACCTGTCCTCAGGTGTCCCATCCTGTCTCCCAGGTATCCCAACCTGTCCTCAGGTGTCCCAACCTGTTTCCAGGTGTCCCAACCTGTCCTCAGGTGTCCCAACCTGTCCTCAGGTATGCCAACTTATCTCCAGGTATCCCAACCTGTCCTCAGGTGTCCCATCCTGTCCCCAGGTGGGCTGCTGGGCTTTCAGCTGTGTGAGCACGAGAGAGAGAGAATATATATGCACATGCATTAATGCATGTGTGTGTGTGTGTGTGTTTCCTTTTAAGTCTCCCACTTCTCTTTTTACACAAACCCTCGAGCAGAACCTCATAAATCTGTTGGAATACTGAGCGGTTCACTGCACAGGAGCACAAGGTTTGTGTGTGTGTGTGTGTGTTTGTGTGTGTGTGTGTGTGTGTGTGTGTGTGTGTGTGTGTGTTTGTGTGCATTTGTTTTTTAAATGCGTATGTGTGCGTGTGGGTGTGTGTGTTTGCTTGTTTGGTTGTGAGGCTTTGTATTTGTATTCATTGTTTTTATGTGATTGTGTTACTGTTTTTCACTTGTGAATTTTTTAGCCAGCACATGCATGTGGTGTGTGTGTGTGTGTGTGTGTGTGTGTGTGTGTGTGTGTGTGTGTGTGTGTGTGTGTGAGATAGTGTTCATACTGTGTGTGTGTGTGTGTGTGTGTGTGAGATAGTGTTCATACTGTGTGTGTGTGTGTGTGTGTGTGTGTGTGTGTGTGTGTGTGTGTGTGTGTGTGTGTGTGTGTGTGTGTGTGTGTGAGATAGTGTTCATACTGTGTGTGTGTGTGTGTGTGAGATAGTGTTCATACTGTGTGTGTGTGTGTGTGTGTGTGATAGATAGTGTTTATACTGTGTGTGTGTGTGTGTGTGTGTGTGTGTGTGTGTGAGATAGATAGTGTTCATACTGTGTGTGTGTATATGTGTGATGTGTGTGTGCTATTTATCCACTGGCTGAACACATGAGAGCCCACAGTGACAGAGAGAGATGGCTGCCTGTCTAAATCAACAACCAGCAGCCAACACAGACAGCCCAGCACAGCTGGCTTAGTGATTTATCATGCACACAAACACACAAACACACACACACACACATTTAAAAAACAAATGCACACAAACATACACACACGCATACTCTTAAAAATGGATGCACATGCAAACAAATACTTGGAGAAGATGCACATGTGGGCGACCTCGTGTGAAATCCCTCGCTGGTTGGATGGTCACACATGTACGCTCACATGGCAGGCGCACTACAGCTCGCACTGCCCGTCTTCCATTTCTGCACAAACAGTCGCACAGCAGGTGAGACGGGGAGCACAGGGCCACAGGTGCAAAACAGGAGTCTTGGCAGTCTTTGATTTTGCATCATTTTGAGTTGTGGGATGAAGTAAAGCTCATTGTTCACATTGTTTGTTTACATGTTTAGGGAATGCTGGACATATTTAGGGAATGTTGGACATATTTAGGGAATGTTGGACATATTTAGGGAATACTGGACATATGTAGGGAATGCTGGACATGTTTAGGGAATACTGGACATATTTAGGGAATGCTGGACATGTTTAGGGAATACTGGACATATTTAGGGAATGCATGTGTTGTGTGTGTGTGTTGACTGACAGGCACATGCCCAGATATAGCAGCAATCAGATATTTGCATACTTTGATGCATATTTCAACCTGCATTCATGTGTCAGTCCATCTGTATATCCATCCTCCTCTCACACCCTATTCTCTACCCAGTCCATCTGTATATCCATCCTCCTCTCACATCCTTCCCATTCTCTACCCAGTCCATCCGTATATTCATCCTCCTCTCACACCCTTCCCATTCTCTACCCAGTCCATCTGTATATCCATCCTCCTCTCACATCCTTCCCATTCTCTACCCAGTCCATCTGTATATCCATCCTCCTCTCACACCCTATTCTCTACCCAGTCCATCTGTAAATTCATCCTCTTCTCACATCCATCCCATTCTTTACCCAGTCCATCTGTATATTCATCCTCTTCTCACATCCATCCCATTCTCTACCCAGTCCATCTGTATATCCATCCTCCTCTCACATCCTTCCCATTCTCTACCCAGTCCATCTGTATATTCATCCTCCTCTCACATCCTTCCCATTCTCTACCCAGTCCATCTGTATATTCATCCTCTTCTCACATCCATCCTATTCTCTACCCAGTCCATCTGTATATCCATCCTCCTCTCACATCCTTCCCATTCTCTACCCAGTCCATCTGTATATTCATCCTCTTCTCACATCCATCCTATTCTCTACCCAGTCCATCTGTATATCCATCCTCCTCTCACATCCTTCCCATTCTCTACCCAGTCCATCTGTATATTCATCCTCTTCTCACATCCATCCTATTCTCTACCCAGTCCATCTGTATATCCATCCTCCTCTCACATCCTTCCCATTCTCTACCCAGTCCATCTGTATATTCATCCTCTTCTCACATCCATCCTATTCTCTACCCAGTCCATCTGTATATCCATCCTCCTCTCACATCCTTCCCATTCTCTACCCAGTCCATCTGTATATTCATCCTCTTCTCACATCCATCCCATTCTTTACCCAGACCATCTGTATATTCATCCTCTTCTCACATCCATCCCATTCTTTACCCAGTCCATCTGTATATTCATCCTCCTCTCACATCCTTCCCATTCTTTACCCAGTCCATCTGTATATCCATCCTCCTCTCACATCCTTCCCATTCTCTACCCAGTCCATCTGTATATTCATCCTCCTCTCACACCCTATTCTCTACCCAGTCCATCTGTATATTCATCCTCTTCTCACATCCTTCCCATTCTCTACCCAGTCCATCTGTATATTCATCCTCCTCTCACATCCTTCCCATTCTTTACCCAGTCCATCTGTATATCCATCCTCCTCTCACATCCTTCCCTTTCTCTACCCAGTCCATCTGTATATTCATCCTCCTCTCACACCCTATTCTCTACCCAGTCCATCTGTATATTCATCCTCTTCTCACATCCTTCCCATTCTCTACCCAGTCCATCTGTATATTCATCCTCTTCTCACATCCATCCCATTCTTTACCCAGTCCATCTGTATATTCATCCTCCTCTCACACCCTATTCTCTACCCAGTCCATCTGTATATTCATCCTCCTCTCACATCCTTCCCATTCTCTACCCAGTCCATCTGTATATTCATCCTCTTCTCACATCCTTCCCTTCTCTACCCAGTCCATCTGTGTATCCATCCTCCTCTCACATCCATCCCATTCTTTACCCAGTCCATCTGTATATTCATCCTCTTCTCACATCCATCCCATTCTTTACCCAGTCCATCTGTATATTCATCCTCCTCTCACACCCTATTCTCTACCCAGTCCATCTGTATATTCATCCTCCTCTCACATCCTTCCCATTCTCTACCCAGTCCATCTGTATATTCATCCTCTTCTCACATCCTTCCCTTCTCTACCCAGTCCATCTGTGTATCCATCCTCCTCTCACATCCATCCCATTCTTTACCCAGTCCATCTGTATATTCATCCTCTTCTCACATCCATCCCATTCTTTACCCGGTCCATCTGTATATTCATCCTCTTCTCACATCCATCCCATTCTTTACCCAGTCCATCTGTATATGCATCGTCCTCCCACATCCTTCCCTTCTCTACCCAGTCCATCTGTATATCCTTCCTCCTCTCACATCCTTCCCACTCTCTACCCAGTCCATCTGTATATTCATCCTCTTCTCACATCCATCCTATTCTCTACCCAGTCCATCTGTGTATCCATCCTCCTCTCACATCCATCCCATTCTTTACCCAGTCCATCTGTATATTCATCCTCTTCTCACATCCATCCCATTCTTTACCCAGTCCATCTGTATATTCATCCTCTTCTCACATCCATCCCATTCTTTACCCAGTCCATCTGTATATGCATCGTCCTCCCACATCCTTCCCTTCTCTACCCAGTCCATCTGTATATTCATCCTCTTCTCACATCCATCCCATTCTTTACCCAGTCCATCTGTATATTCATCCTCTTCTTACATCCATCCCATTCTTTACCCAGTCCATCTGTATATTCATCCTCTTCTCACATCCATCCCATTCTTTACCCAGTCCATCTGTATATTCATCCTCTTCTCACATCCATCCCATTCTTTACCCAGTCCATCTGTATATTCATCCTCTTCTCACATCCTTCCCTTCTTTACCCAGACCATCTGTATATGCATCCTCCTCTCACATCCATCCCATTCTCTACCCAGTCCATCTGTATATTCATCCTCTTCTCACATCCTTCCCTTCTCTACCCAGTCCATCTGTATATGCATCCTCCTCTCACATCCATCCCATTCTTTACCCAGTCCATCTGTATATTCATCGTCCTCCCACATCCTTCCCTTCTCTACCCAGTCCATCTGTATATTCATCCTCCTCTCACATCCATCCCATTCTTTACCCAGTCCATCTGTATATTCATCCTCTTCTCACATCCTTCCCTTCTCTACCCAGTCCATCTGTATATGCATCCTCCTCTCACATCCATCCCATTCTTTACCCAGTCCATCTGTATATTCATCGTCCTCCCACATCCTTCCCTTCTCTACCCAGTCCATCTGTATATGCATCGTCCTCCCACATCCTTCCCTTCTCTACCCAGTCCATCTGTATATGCATCGTCCTCCCACATCCTTCCCTTCTCTACCCAGTCCATCTGTATATGCATCCTCCTCTCACATCCATCCCATTCTTTACCCAGTCCATCTGTATATTCATCGTCCTCCCACATCCTTCCCTTCTCTACCCAGTCCATCTGTATATGCATCGTCCTCCCACATCCTTCCCTTCTCTACCCAGTCCATCTGTATATGCATCGTCCTCCCACATCCTTCCCTTCTCTACCCAGTCGTCCATCGATACTCATTTTATCTACACTATGTAGTATGTAGGTAGGTAGGTAGGTAGGTAGGTAGGTATCTATCTAAATATTTCATCTACTCTATGCATGTATGTATATACATCTGTCTGTCTTCTATATTCTTCTATCGTCTCATGTCATGTATTCTTCTTTCATAAATTTTGTATTTTGTATTGATCTATGTCTTGTAAGAGTGAGTCATGAGAGAAGTCTCTTTTCCTTTTAATATTTCCTTTTTCTCCTGCTATCATTCCCAGCAATCAGGTGTCACTCAAGCCTCAGTGTACATATGTATGTGTGTGTGTGTGTGTGTGTGTGTGTGTATAGTGTCGAATGTTTGTGTGTAAATGTGCATTAGTACAGTTTGTGTACATGCATGCCGTCCTCATGCTATGTACATGTGGGTAGCTGCTCTCTGACACACATCAACAAAGGAGAACACAGCTAACACACAGACACACACGCACGCACACACACACACACACACACACACACACACACAGTGCTTAGAAGCCATCCGTTCACATGTTATTTTGGGTGTATTTCCCTCACGGGACTATGTCGGTCTGGAAGGGTCACATAGACAGATAGATAGATAGATAGATAGATAGATAGATAGATAGATAGATAGATAGATAGAAAGAAAGAAAGAAAGCTAATTTTATTAGCCACATGACCAAGGCTGGTGGAATTTGTTTTTCGTACACTTTACACTTTACATGACGGCTTGTGAGTTGCTGCAATGCTGCTGTTAGAAATCCATAATGGCGACTGTGGCCATGGATGTAGATGAAGCCACATGGGTGTAGATGAAACTACATGGGTGTAGATGAAACCACATGGGTGTAGATGAAACCACGTGGATGTAGATGAAACCACATGGGTGTACATGAAACCATATGGATGTAGATGAAACCACATGGGTTTAGATGAAACCACATGGGTTTAGATGAAACCACGTGGGTGTAGATGAAACCACGTGGATGTAGATGAAACCACATGGGTGTACATGAAACCATATGGATGTAGATGAAGCCACATGGGTGTAGATGAAACCACGTGGATGTAGATGAAACCACATGGGTGTACATGAAACCACGTGGGTGTAGATGAAACCACATGGGTGGAAATGAAACCACGTGGGTGTAGATGAAACCACGTGGATGTAGATGAAACCACGTGGGTGTAGATGAAACCACGTGGATGTAGATGAAACCACATGGGTGTAGATGAAACCACGTGGGTGTAGATGAAACCACGTGGATGTAGATGAAACCACGTGGGTGTAGATGAAACCACGTGGGTGTAGATGAAACCACATGGGTGTACATGAAACCACATGGATGTAGATGAAACCACGTGGGTGTAGATGAAGAGGACTAGAATTAGTTGGCTACCGCTGGTATGTGGCCTTTCTCGTGGCCTCGTGTTTTCCTGGTCTGATGCGCCGTGTGTCTCTTCCGTCACATGGGTCTTGGCGTCTTTGACCGCCCACATGATGTATCAGTGATCGGAGGGGCGTTGATGGTAATGTGCGTTTTTTCCAGTAATAAAAGCAGATTTTCCCCTTTAAAGTGACTGTGTGATGGGCATCCAGGTGGCGTGGTGGTCTATTCTATTGCCTACCAACACGGAGATCGCTGGTTCGAATCCCCATGTTAGATCTGGCTTGGTCGGAGGTCCCTACAGACACAATTGACCATGTCTGTGGGTGGGACATGGATCTGCTCGACTGTGAGCGGATCTGGCCCAGTGTTAGCTGTCCTGCACTAGCACCTCCTCTGGTCGGTCAGGGTGCCTGTTCAGGGGGGAGGAGGAACTGGGGGCAACTGGGGGGAACAGCGTGATCCTCCCACGTGCTACGTCCCCCTGGTGAAACTCCTCACTGTCAGGTGAAAAGAAGCGTCTGGTGACTCCACATGTATGGAAGGAAGCACGTGGTCATCTGCAGCCCTCCCCGGATCAGCAGAGGGGGTGGAGCAGAGACCGGGACGGCTCGGAAGAGTGGGGTAATTAGATGGGTACCACTGGGGAGAAAAAAGGGGGAAATTTAAAAAAAAAAGTGACCGCGTGATGCATTTTAATTTTTGTGGAATTTATCATGAGGACGACCAGTTGTCCCACCCTGTCAGTGGACAACAGACACGCTCATGGAGGTGGTTGATCTTTGGCTAGGTGTCACGCGGCTTATTCCAGAAACATTGCTGCAACACCTTCCTGCTCTGAGGGCAGATGTTGTTGCTTGTTTGAAGAAAGTGCACTGCTTCATGACTGCAAGACTCGTCTTAAGGACTCCTCTCTAAGCAGGACAACAGCACAAGACATCGGGACCTGGTTTGAGACGGTCTTTCTTCCTCTTAGCACATTTCCTGAAGTAAGTCCTATGATCGTGACACAAGTTCGCTTTCTTTAAACAAGCAGTAATATCTGCCAGTGGGGTCCGCTAGTTTTACCAGCAGTGGTCTGTAGTAAGCTCTACAAGACAACCTCATGGCTGCTTTTATGTCTCACCACTTTGTCCTCCTCCTCCTCCTCCTCCTCTTCGTGCTGCTGCTTGTAACACGGTCACAAAGCGTTGTGCGGATGTTTCCAGTAATGTGTGGCATGTGGATTATTGTGTCGCTGGCCGGCTGGTGCTGTCATGGTAACCATGAGATCATGGCGCTGGCCGGGATGAAGTACGGCCATCAAAGTATTATGATGTTAATAAAGTTGGGTCCCGGTGTGCGGCGCCCTCGGCAGCGCCGCACACCGGGTTGATTGATGGGTCTGTTGTCAGCTCAATCTAAGAAATGCATTGGCATGGGGGGAGGGGGCAAGGATGGAGGGAGGAAAGAAAGAGAGAGAGAGAGAGAGAGCAAGAGAGTGAGAGAGAGCAAGAGAGCAGGAGGGAGAGAGCAAGAGAGAGAGAGCAAACGAGAGTTCAGAGAAAATATGGAGCAAAACAGAGAAAGATGGAGTGAGGGAGAGAAATGCTGAGAAGAAATGGTAGATGTGTAAGCAGTTAGAAGGGATAGGTCAATGGCTTATGGCCAGGAGGAGGGGAGAAGAGGAAAAGTAAGGGATAGGAAGAAGGGTGAGAACAACAACTAAAGGGAACTGGATTAGGAAGAGAGGAGACAGAGAGACTACTAGTAATTGGACAGGTTTATGAAGCGAGAGTGAGAGAGAAAGAGAAAGAGAGAGAAGGGAGGTGAAAGAAGAGGCGGAAGGAGAGAATTAGATAGAGAACATTTAAATCAGAAAAGAAGAGAGCAATCACACAAAAAAAGAGCAGAGCATCGGATGCAGTACAGGTTGACATTTAGAGGAAAGATGAGAAAGATAGCAGGACAACATTTAGAGGAAAGCTGAAGAGAAAGATAGCTGGACAACATTTAGAGTAAAGATGGAGAGAAAGATAGCAGGACAAAATTTAGAGGGAAGCTGAAGAGAAAGATAGGACAACATTTAGAGTAAAGATGGAGAGAAAGATAGCAGGACAACATTTAGAGTAAAGATGGAGAGAAAGATAGCAGGACAACATTTAGAGGAAAGATGGAGAGAAAGATAGCGGGACAACATTTAGAGGAAAGATGGAGAGAAAGATAGCAGGACCACATTTAGAGGAAAGATGGAGAGAAAGATAGCGGGACAACATTTAGAGGGAAGCTGAAGAGAAAGATAGTGGGACAACATTTAGAGTAAAGATGGAGAGAAAGATAGTGGGACAACATTTAGAGGAAAGATGGAGAGAAAGATAGCGGGACAACATTTAGAGGGAAGCTGAAGAGAAAGATAGTGGGACAACATTTAGAGGAAAGATGGAGAGAAAGATAGCAGGACAACATTTAGAGGAAAGATGGAGAGAAAGATAGCAGGACAACATTTAGAGGAAAGATTGAGAGAAAGATAGCGGGACAACATTTAGAGGAAAGATGGAGAGAAAGATAGCGGGACAACATTTAGAGGAAAGATGGAGAGAAAGATAGCAGGACAACATTTAGAGGAAAGATGGAGAGAAAGATAGCAGGACAACATTTAGAGGAAAGATGGAGAGAAAGATAGCAGGACAACATTTAGAGGAATAATGGAGAGAAAGATAGCGGGACAACATTTAGAGGAAAGATGGAGAGAAAGATAGCTGGACAACATTTAGAGGAATAATGGAGAGAAATATAGTGGGACAACATTTAGAGGACGGAGAGAAAGATAGCAGGACAACATTTAGAGTAAAGATGGAGAGAAAGATAGCAGGACAACATTTAGAGGAAAGATGGAGAGAAAGATAGCAGGACAACATTTAGAGGAAAGATGGAGAGAAAGATAGTGGGGCAACATTTAGAGGAAAGATGAAGAGAAAGATAGGACAACATTTAGAGTAAAAATGGAGAGAAAGATAGCTGGACAACATTTAGAGGAAAGATGAAGAGAAAGATAGTGGGACAACATTTAGAGGGCAGATGGAGAGAAAGATAGCAGGACAACATTTAGAGGAAAGATGAAGAGAAAGATAGCGGGACAACATTTAGAGGAAAGATGAAGAGAAAGATAGCAGGACAACATTTAGAGGAAAGATGGAGAGAAAGATAGCTGGACAACATTTAGAGGAAAGATGGAGAGAAAGATAGCGGGACAACATTTAGAGGAAAGATGGAGAGAAAGATAGCGGGACAATATTTAGAGGAAAGATGGAGAGAAAGATAGTGGGACAACATTTAGAGGACAGATGGAGAGAAAGATAGCAGGACAGCATTTAGAGGAAAGATGGAGAGAAAGATAGCTGGACAACATTTAGAGGAAAGATGGAGAGAAAGTGGGACAACATTTAGAGGAAAGATGGAGAGAAAGATAGCTGGACAACCTTTAGAGGAAAGATGAAGAGAAAGATAGTGGGACAACATTTAGAGGGCAGATGGAGAGAAAGATAGCAGGACAACATTTAGAGGAAAGATGGAGAGAAAGATAGCTGGACAACATTTAGAGGAAAGATGGAGAGAAAGATAGCGGGACAACATTTAGAGGAAAGATGGAGAGAAAGATAGCGGGACAATATTTAGAGGAAAGATGGAGAGAAAGATAGTGGGACAACATTTAGAGGACAGATGGAGAGAAAGATAGCAGGACAACATTTAGAGGAAAGATGGAGAGAAAGAAAGCAGGACAACATTTAGAGGAAAGATGGAGAGAAAGATAGCAGGGCAACATTTAGAGGAAAGATGGAGAGAAAGATAGCAGGACAACATTTAGAGGAAAGATGGAGAGAAAGATAGCAGGACAACATTTAGAGGAAAGATGGAGAGAAATATAGCAGGGCAACATTTAGAGGAAAGATGGAGAGAAAGATAGCAGGACAACATTTAGAGGAAAGATGGAGAGAAAGATAGCAGGACAGCATTTAGAGGAAAGATGGAGAGAAAGATAGCGGAACAACATTTAGAGGAAAGATGGAGAGAAAGATAGCTGGACAACATTTAGAGGAAAGATGGAGAGAAAGATAGCTGGACAACATTTAGAGGAAAGATGGAGAGAAAGTGGGACAACATTTAGAGGAAAGATGGAGAGAAAGATAGCGGGACAACATTTAGAGGAAAGATGGAGAGAAAGATAGTGGGACAACATTTAGAGGACAGATGGAGAGAAAGATAGCAGGACAACATTTAGAGGAAAGATGGAGAGAAAGATGGCTGGACAACATTTAGAGGAATAATGGAGAGAAAGATAGTGGGACAACATTTAGAGGACGGAGAGAAAGATAGCTGGACAACATTTAGAGTAAAGATGGAGAGAAAGATAGCTAGACAACATTTAGAGGAAAGATGAAGAGAAAGATAGCAGGACAACATTTAGAGGAAAGATGGAGAGAGATAACAGGACAACATTTAGAGGAAAGATGGAGAGAAAGATAGCAGGACAACATTTAGAGGAAAGATAGAGAGAAAGATAGCTGGACAGCATTTAGAGGAAAGATGAAGAGAAAGATAGCTGGACAACCTATAGAGGAAATATGAAGAGAAAGATAGCTGGACAACATTTAGAGGAAAGATGGAGAGAAAGATAGCAGGACAACATTTAGAGGAAAGATGGAGAGAAATATAGCAGGACAACATTTAGAGGAAAGATGGAGAGAAAGATAGCAGGACAACATTTAGAGGAAAGATGAAGAGAAAGATAGCTGGACAACATTTAGAGGAAAGATGAAGAGAAAGATAGCTGGACAACATCTAGAGGAAAGATGGAGAGAAAGATAGCTGGACAACATTTAGAGGAAAGATGAAGAGAAAGATAGCTGGACAACATTTAGAGGAAAGATGGAGAGAACGATAGCAGGACAACATTTAGAGGAAAGATGGAGAGAAAGATAGTGGGACAACATTTAGAGGAAAGATGGAGAGAAAGATAGCTGGACAACATTTAGAGGAAAGATGGAGAGAAAGATAGTGGGACAACATTTAGAGGAAAGATGAAGAGAAAGATAGCTGGACAACATTTAGAGGACAGATGGAGAGAAAGATAGCAGGACAACATTTAGAGGAAAGATGGAGAGAACGATAGCAGGACAACATTTAGAGGAAAGATGGAGAGAAAGATAGTGGGACAACATTTAGAGGACAGATGGAGAGAAAGATAGCTGGACAACATTTAGAGGAAAGATGAAGAGAAAGATAGCTGGACAACATTTAGAGGAAAGATGGAGAGAAAGATAGTGGGACAACATTTAGAGGACAGATGGAGAGAAAGATAGCTGGACAACATTTAGAGGAAAGATGGAGAGAAAGATAGTGGGACAACATTTAGAGGAAAGATGGAGAGAAAGATAGCAGGACAACATTTAGAGGAAAGATGGAGAGAAAGATAGTGGGACAACATTTAGAGGACAGATGGAGAGAAAGATAGCAGGGCAACATTTAGAGGAAAGATGAAGAGAAAGATAGTGGGACAACATTTAGAGGAAAGATGGAGAGAAAGATAGCAGGACAACATTTAGAGGACAGATGGAGAGAAAGATAGCTGGACAACCTTTAGAGGAAAGATGGAGAGAAAGATGGGACAACATTTAGAGGAAAGATGGAGAGAAAGATAGCAGGACAACATTTAGAGGAAAGATGGAGAGAAAGATAGTGGGACAACATTTAGTGGACAGATGGAGAGAAAGATAGCAGGACAACATTTAGAGGAAAGATGAAGAGAAAGATAGTGGGACAACATTTAGAGGAAAGATGGAGAGAAAGATAGCAGGACAACATTTAGAGGACAGATGGAGAGAAAGATAGTGGGACAACATTTAGAGGAAAGATGGAGAGAAAGATAGCAGGACAACATTTAGAGGAAAGATGGAGAGAAAGATAGCAGGACAACATTTAGAGGAAAGATGGAGAGAAAGATAGCAGGACAACATTTAGAGGACCCAATCCATCATTTTTGAGAATACACACGTGTGTGCGCTCACACACACACACACACACACACACACACACACACACACACACACGTTTTTTATATTTGTGAGGACCCTTCATGGACTACATCCATTCGTTAGTCGACACCCTTAACCATCAGTCCTACATGCCCACCCTTCATCAGATCTACATTCCTCACCCTCCGTCAGACCTACATGCCCACCCCTCAGCCTAATTTGACATAGTCCTTATTCTAACCTTACTCTAGTCCTTATTCTAAACGTTGGCAGGATAAGTTTATTTACTTATTCTAACCTTAGTTAAGACAAGTGTATTTACTTATTCTAACCTTTGGCAGGATAAGTTTATTTACTTATTCTAACCTTAGACAAGAAAAGTGTATTTACTTATTCTAACCTTAGGCAAGACAAGTTTATTTACTTATTCTAACCTTAGACAAGACAAGTTTATTTACTTATTCTAACCTTAGGCAAAACAAGTTTATTTACTTATTCTAACCTTAGGCAAGACAAGTGTATTTACTTATTCTAGCCTTAGACAAGACAAGTTTATTTACTTATTCTAACCTTAGGCAAGACAAGTTTATTTACTTATTTTAACCTTAGGCAAGACAAGTGTATTTACTTATTCTAGCCTTAGGCAAGACAAGTTTATTTACTTATTCTAACCTTAGGCAAGACAAGTTTATTTACTTATTCTAACTTTAGGCAAGACAGGTTTATTTACTTATGCTAACCTTAGACAAGACAAGTTTATTTACTTATTCTAACCTTAGGCAAGACAAGTTTATTTACTTATTCTAACCTTAGGCAAGACAAGTTTATTTACTTATTCTAACCTTAGACAAGACAAGTGTATTTACTTGTTCTAACCTTAGGCGAAACAAGTTTATTTACTTATTCTAACCTTAGGCAAAACAAGTTTATTTACTTATTCTAACCTTAGACAAGACAAGTTTATTTACTTATTCTAACCTTAGGCAAGACAAGTGTATTTACTTATTCTAACCTTAGACAAGACAAGTGTATTTACTTATTCTAACCTTAGGCAAAACAAGTTTATTTACTTATTCTAACCTTAGGCAAGACAAGTTTATTTACTTATTCTAACCTTAGGCAAGACAAGTTTATTTACTTATTCTAACCTTAGGCAAGACAAGTTTATTTACTTATACTAACCTTAGACAAGACAAGTTTATTTACTTGTTCTAACCTTAGACAAGACAAGTTTATTTATTTGTTCTAACCTTAGGCAAAACAAGTTTATTTACTTATTCTAACCTTAGGCAAAACAAGTTTATTTACTTATTCTAACCTTAGACAAGACAAGTTTATTTATTTATTATTTCTAACCTTAGACAAGACAAGTTTATTTATTTATTCTAACCTTTGGCAGGATAAGTTTATTTACTTATTCTAACCTTAGGCAAGACAAGTGTATTTACTTATTCTAACCTTAGACAAGACAAGTTTATTTATTTATTCTAACCTTAGGCAGGATAAGTTTATTTACTTAGTCTAACCTTAGGCAGGATAAGTTTATTTACTTATTCTAACCTTAGGCAAGACAAGTTTATTTACTTATTCTAACCTTTGGCAGGATAAGTTTATTTACTTATTCTAACCTTAGACAAGAAAAGTGTATTTACTTATTCTAACCTTAGGCAAAACAAGTTTATTTACTTATTCTAACCTTAGACAAGACAAGTTTATTTATTTATTATTTCTAACCTTAGACAAGACAGGTTTATTTATTTATTCTAACCTTAGGCAAAACAAGTTTATTTACTTATTCTACCCTTAGCAAAACAAGTTTATTTACTTATCCTAACCTTAGGCAAGACAAGTGTATTTACTTATTCTAACCTTAGGCAAGACAAGGTTATTTAGTTATACTAACCTTAGACAAGACAAGTTTATTTACTTATACTAACCTTAGACAAGACAAGTTTATTTACTTATACTAACCTTAGACAAGACAAGTTTATTTACTTACACTAACCTCAGACAAGCCAAGTTTATTTACTTATTCTAACCTTAGGCAAGACAAGTTTATTTACTTATACTAACCTTAGACAAGACAAGTTTATTTACTTATACTAACCTTAGACAAGACAAGTTTATTTACTTATTCTAACCTTAGGCAAAACAAGTTTATTTACTTATTCTAACCTCAGACAAGACAAGTTTATTTATTTATTATTTCTAACCTTAGACAAGACAAGTTTATTTATTTATTCTAACCTTTGGCAGGATAAGTTTATTTACTTATTCTAACCTTAGGCAAGACAAGTGTATTTACTTATTCTAACCTTAGACAAGACAAATTTATTTATTTATTCTAACCTTAGGCAGGATAAGTTTATTTACTTAGTCTAACCTTAGGCAGGATAAGTTTATTTACTTATTCTAACCTTAGGCAAGACAAGTTTATTTACTTATTCTAACCTTTGGCAGGATAAGTTTATTTACTTATTCTAACCTTAGACAAGAAAAGTGTATTTACTTATTCTAACCTTAGGCAAAACAAGCTTATTTACTTATTCTAACCTTAGACAAGACAAGTTTATTTATTTATTATTTCTAACCTTAGACAAGACAGGTTTATTTATTTATTCTAACCTTAGGCAAAACAAGTTTATTTACTTATTCTACCCTTAGCAAAACAAGTTTATTTACTTATCCTAACCTTAGGCAAGACAAGTGTATTTACTTATTCTAACCTTAGGCAAGACAAGGTTATTTAGTTATACTAACCTTAGACAAGACAAGTTTATTTACTTATACTAACCTTAGACAAGACAAGTTTATTTACTTATACTAACCTTAGACAAGACAAGTTTATTTACTTACACTAACCTCAGACAAGCCAAGTTTATTTACTTATTCTAACCTTAGGCAAGACAAGTTTATTTACTTATACTAACCTTAGACAAGACAAGTTTATTTACTTATACTAACCTTAGACAAGACAAGTTTATTTACTTATTCTAACCTTAGGCAAGACAAGATTATTTACTTACACTAACCTCAGACAAGGCAAGTTTATTTACTTATTCTATCCTTAGGCAAGACAAGTGTATTTACTTGTTCTAACCTTAGGCAAGGCAAGTTCATTTACTTATTCTAACCTTAGACAAGACAAGTTTATTTACTTATTCTAACCTTAGGCAAGACAAGTTTATTTATTTATTATTTTTAACCTTAGACAAGACAAGTTTATTTATTTATTCTAACCTTAGGCAAAACAAGTTTATTTACTTATTCTACCCTTAGCAAAACAAGTTTATTTACTTATCCTAACCTTAGGCAAGACAAGTGTATTTACTTATTCTAACCTTAGGCAAGACAAGTTTATTTACTTATACTAACCTTAGACAAGACAAGTTTATTTACTTATACTAACCTTAGACAAGACAAGTTTATTTACTTATACTAACCTTAGACAAGACAAGTTTATTTACTTATACTAACCTTAGACAAGACAAGTTTATTTACTTATTCTAACCTTAGGCAAGACAAGTTTATTTACTTACACTAACCTCAGACAAGACAAGTTTATTTACTTATTCTATCCTTAGGCAAGACAAGTGTATTTACTTGTTCTAACCTTAGGCAAGGCAAGTTCATTTACTTATTCTAACCTTAGACAAGACAAGTTTATTTACTTATTCTAACCTTAGGCAAGACAAGTTTATTTACTTATACTAACCTTAGACAAGATAAGTTTATTTACTTATATGAACCTTAGACAAGACAAGTTTATTTACTTATTCTAACCTTAGACAAGACAAGTGTATTTACTTATTCTAACCTTAGGCAAGACAAGTTTATTTACTTATTCTAACCTTAGACAAGACAAGTGTATTTACTTATTCTAACCTTAGGCAAAACAAGTTTATTTACTTATTCTAACCTTAGACAAGACAAGTTTATTTATTTATTATTTCTAACCTTAGACAAGACAAGTTTATTTATTTATTCTAACCTTAGGCAAAACAAGTTTATTTACTTATTCTACCCTTAGCAAAACAAGTTTATTTACTTATCCTAACCTTAGGCAAGACAAGTGTATTTACTTATTCTAACCTTAGGCAAGACAAGTTTATTTACTTATACTAACCTTAGACAAGACAAGTTTATTTACTTATTCTAACCTTTGGCAATACAAGTTTATTTACTTATTCTAACCTTAGGCAAGACAAGTTTATTTACTTATTCTAACCTTAGACAAGACAAGTTTATTTACTTATCCTAACATTCGACAAGACAAGTTTATTTACTTATTCTAACCTTAGACAAGACAAGTTTATTTACTTATTCTAACCTTAGGCAAGACAAGTTTATTTACTTATACTAACCTTAGACAAGACAAGTTTATTTACTTATACTAACCTTAGACAAGACAAGTTTATTTACTTATTCTAACCTTAGACAAGACAAGTGTATTTACTTATTCTAACCTTAGGCAAGACAAGTTTATTTACTTATACTAACCTTAGACAAGACAAGTTTATTTACTTATTCTAACCTTTGGCAATACAAGTTTATTTACTTATTCTAACCTTAGGCAAGACAAGTTTATTTACTTATTCTAACCTTAGACAAGACAAGTTTATTTACTTATCCTAACCTTAGGCAAGACAAGTGTATTTACTTATTCTAGCCTTAGGCAAGACACGTTTATTTACTTATTCTCACCTTAGGCAGTACAAGTTTATTTACTTATTCTAACCTTAGGCAAAACAAGTTTATTTACTTATCCTAACCTTAGGCAAGACAAGTGTATTTACTTATTCTGGCCTTAGGCAAGACAAGTTTATTTACTTATTCTAACCTTAGGCAAGACAAGTGTATTTACTTGTTCTAACCTTAGGCAAGGCAAGTTCATTTACTTATTCTAACCTTAGACAAGACAAGTTTATTTACTTATCCTAACCTTAGGCAAGACAAGTTTATTTACTTATTCTAACCTTAGGCAAGACAAGTTTGTTTAGTTATTCTAACCTTAGACAAGACAAGTTTATTTATTTATTCTAACCTTAGACAAGACAAGTTTATTTACTTATTCTACCCTTAGGCAAAACAAGTTTATTTACTTATCCTAACCTTAGGCAAGACAAGTGTATTTACTTATTCTAGCCTTAGGCAAGACACGTTTATTAACTTATTCTAACCTTAGGCAGTACAAGTTTATTTACTTATTCTAACCTTAGGCAAAACAAGTTTATTTACTTATCCTAACCTTAGGCAGGATAAGTTTATTTACTTATTCTGGCCTTAGGCAAGACAAGTTTATTTACTTATTCTAACCTTAGGCAAGACAAGTGTATTTACTTATACTAACCTTAGACAATACAAGGTTATTTACTTATTCTAACCTTAGGCAAGACAAGTTTATTTACTTATTCTTACCTTAGGCAAGACAAGTGTATTTACTTGTTCTAACCTTAGACAAGACAAGTTTATTTACTTATTCTAACCTTAGACAAGACAGGTTTATTTACTTATTCTAACCTTAGGCAAGACAAGTTTATTTATTTATTCTAACCTTAGGCAAGACAAGTTTATTTATTTATTCTAACCTTAGACAAGACAAGTTTATTTACTTATTCTAACCTTAGGCAAAACAAGTTTATTTACTTATTCTAACCTTAGGCAAGACAAGTGTATTTACTTATGCTAACCTTAGGCAGGACAAGTTTATTTATTTATTCTAACCTTAGACAAGACAAGTTTATTTACTTATTCTAACCTTAGGCAAAACAAGTTTATTTACTTATCCTAACTTTAGACAAGACAAGTTTATTTACTCATTCTAACCTTAGGCAAAACAAGTTTATTTACTTATCCTAACCTTAGACAAGACAAGTTTATTTACTTATTCTAACCTTAGGCAGGACAAGTTTATTTACTTATTCTAACCTTAGACAAGACAAGTGTATTTAGTTATTCTAACCTTAGACAAGACAAGTTTATTTACTTATTCTAACCTTAGGCAAGACAAGTTTGTTTACTTATTCTAACCTTAGACAAGACAAGTTTATTTACTTAGCACTTTTCAGACACCAAAACAATTCAAAGAGCTTTACCCACACACACATGAAAATAAATTAAAAAAGATGCAGAACCAAGTGAAAAGACTAAAAAACAACAATATCAAAAGAATAAGATAAAGAATTAAAATTGAAATTAAAGAATGAGCATAAATGTAGAGTAATTATGAAAAATAATGAAAAAATGTAATAAACAGAGTTAAAATGATTCTTTAGTGAAATGCTATGGTGTCCGTGAACGTTTTTCTCTTAGATTTACATGCAATCACACTCGGGCGGGTCTGATGTCTTCAGGTAGTGTGTTCCAGTTGTGCGTTGCATCATGACTGATGCTTGGTTGTGGCCCTGGGAGCAGCAGTAAAGCAGCCTCGCATGACTGAAGAGGCCTGGGTCAGATTAATGTCATAAAAGCAGCTCGTTGATGTATTTCAGCCCTGATCTTTAACACGTGCATGTAAAAGGAGCAGTATTTTAAAAGCAGTTACTATGAGATGCACCGGATGCCAGTGGAAGTAATGGAGAATGGGGTTACATCATGAACACTGAATGAGTAGAGCAGACAATCCCGTTAAAATCAACGTTGCTGGATGGTCCGGGCAGCGGCCATTTTCATTTGAACTGCTGCCACTGCAAAGAACTGTGACTGTTGTAGCGGGTTAACTTCCGTGTAAACTAACTTGAGGCAAGTTGCGGACTCTTTTTTTTAAGTCACAGACTCACTGAGGTGAGGTTTTGTAGTAAGTGGAGTAGTACGAATATTTACAGCCCCACTGTTGTCACCATGACAACAAATAACAATCCCTATTTTCTTTTGAACCACTCAAATGACCACGGCAAACGGTTCAATGTCAGTTCTTCTCATTCAATTTCTATGGGTTACTCGCGCAACCTTAAAGGGAAAATTCACCGATTTTCCAGTGTGCAGGGATAGTCATGGAAAAAAAAACAAACATCCGAAGCTGCTCCCCATTGTTTTTGTATCTCTGAGTTTCTGTGAAACAGAGAAAATGATTCAAAGATATATCCTAAGATGCACTGGGACACATCATCATTGATGTGTCCAGAGGTCCTTGGGTCTTTTGGGTCTTTCAACGTCATACACCCTCACTCAGGCGACCTAGCCAGGGTTGATCAGGCCCTGGCTTGTGTCCCAGCAGCATTCGCCTGCAGATCACTCTTTCTGATCCAAAGCCATCTGGAGGCCCTTGCTGCAGCCTCCATGGAAGACTTGATGGCTTTCCTTTTAGCAGCCCTAGTGGTGCCAAGTAGAGCATAGATCTTGCGCAGTGAATGGCCGGCAAAGCCTCTACACCCCACTTCAATGCCTTCCAGCCTCTCCTCCGGCACTGAAGCACCAGCTCCTGGTACTTTGACCACTTCTGCTCATTTGCCTCCTCCCTCTGGCCCTCCCAGGGAACCATCCCTTCAGTCATGGTGTAGGTGGATCTGGTGGTCTTCCCCTATTCAACACTAAACCTCTGCAGCAAAACTGACAATGATGGTAGTCATTGTCAGAAGCCGTTTGTCTGCATCTCCCTTTGCTGTTGATATGATGAGTCTGGCCACGTCCTCGTCAAACTGGCACCGCTCTCTGTGCTGGCTTGCTGGAGGCCACTTGTTTTAACTCTACTGACCTACTCTGCTGGGAGCCAGAGAGTTTAGCACATGGAGGTTCAGGAATCTGTGGGGTGTCTCCGGGCCGGGCTCCTCCTGCATCTCACCAGGAGTGGATGGTGTGCTCTGTGCTGCTCCACTCTGCGCCAAGCATTTAAATTGGGCCTGATAGATTTTAAGACTGTGCTCATTCTTGCAGACCTTCCTGCAAATGCATCTTTGAGTTATTGTTGCTGATAATCCATTTGCCAAGGTCGTCATATTAGGCCCATCCTATTGGGGTGCTCATTCTCTCCCCTCCCCTCTTGGGCTCCCCTGGGGGTATATTCCCATGTGTTTATTTGTATTTTGTGGGTTCTTCCTTACGAAAGATACAGGTTGGGTGCTACCCCTTCCTGCCCCCGTTAAAGCCTAGCAGAGTTTCTAATGATCTAATCTACTCTAAGCACGCTGTTCAAAAAACACTTCCTCATTCTCTCGACCAAGCTACGTTTCTTACGGTTTAAATGATGAGCCACAACACTAGTGCAGGGAATTTTATGGATGATGATACCGAAGCCTACGTGCAATGCATTCTGGTATGTGCAGTCACTGTGGGAAAGACGCTGTGAGCAGGATGAAACTGATTTCTCCGTCAATATAGAACACAGTGAGGACTTTATTCCTTGACTCCATTACATTACACATCAGTACTGATTGCACATATAAGGTATGAGTTTAAATACTTGGTTGTGTGAGTTTAAATACTTGGGGTCAACTGTTCAAAGTAACGGGGAGTGCAGGAAAGAGGTGAAGAAGAGAGTGCAGGCAGGGTGGAGTGGGTGGAGAAGAGTGTCAGGAGTGATGTGTGACAGAATGGTACCAGCAAGAGTTAAAGGGAAGGTTTACAAGATGGTAGTGAGACCAGCTATGTTGTATGGTTTGGAGACAGTGGCACTGATGAAAAGACAGGAGGTGGAGGTGGCAGAGGTGAGCATGCTAAGATTTTCACTGGGAGTGACGATGGACAGGATTAGGAATGAACATATTAGGGGGCATCTGGTTGATGTGGCAATCTATTCCGTTGCCTAACAACACAGGGATTAGCGGTTTGAATCTCTGTGTTACCTCCGGCTTGGTCAAGCGTCCCTACAGACACAATTGGCCGTGTCTGCAGGTGGGAAGCCAGATGTGGGTATGTGTCCTGGTCACTACACTGGCACCTCCTCTAGTCGGTTGGGGCTCCTGTTTGGGGGGGAGGAGAAATACATCCCCCTGGTGAAACTCCTCACTGTCAGGTGAAAAGAAGTGGCTGGAGACTCCACATGTATGGGAGGAGGCATGAGGTAGTCTGCAGCCCTCCCCGGATTGGCAGAGGGGGTGGGACATAGATCGGGATGGCTCGGAGGAGTGGGGTAATTGGCTGGATACAATTGAGGAGAAAAAGGGGGAGAAAAATCAACAACAAAAAAGGAACGAGTATATTAGAGGGACAGCTCAGGTTGGACGGTTTGGAGACAAAGCAAGAGAGGCAAGATTGAGATGGTTTGGACATGTGTGGAGAAGAGATGCTGGGTATATTGGGAGAAGGATGCTGAATATGGAGCTGCCAGGGAAGAGGAGAAGAGGAAGGCCAAAGAGGAGGTTTATGGATGTGGTGAGGGAAGACATGCAGGTGGCTGGTGTGACAGAGAAAGACGCAGAAGACAGGAAGAAATGGAAACGGATGATCCGCTGTGGCGACCCCTAACGGGAGCAGCCGAAAGTAGTAGTAGTAGTAGGTTTGTATAAGCCCCTCCAGACTGGTTTCACATTCTCCCCCAAGCCCAGCTGGGCTCTCCAGGGTGTATCAGTCCGACCACTCAGTTTATCTTTATTCGAGACTTTTACAAGCATATTATACATGGTCTTACCTTTAAGTACATTCAGCCTTTCAATTTTTCAGATCAGGAACAACCTGTAAAACAGGAAATGGATCCTCACAATTGGGAAGAGTAGAACCACTGCAGTATGATGTCAAAAGCCCCCGTTCTATTGCTGTGAGCTGACTGTTCCACTTAAGTAGTACCCGACTAAGGAGGCGCGTAGATTTCACTCCCAGGTGAGATGCTAGAGTGGCAGTGTTGTCAAGATTGGGCCCAGCCAGCTCCACCACCTGACCCAATGTGACGACCTTTGCCCGGCAGAACAGCTTTGATACCGTGGGTCCAAAGTCGCAGAACGTGTCCATACGCCCACCATACACCACCGGCTCTTTTAGAAGCCAGCTCAGAGAGTCAGAACAGCCCATTCTCTCCTTCTTGAACATATTCCACACTCTTATGAGCCCACGATAAAATCCAGGCAATCCGTTGAGGTCTGAGTTCTTAATAGCCATTAGGAACAAGGGCAGGGCTATTCCGAGTCCACAACACCGTCGAAGTATTGCACAGGCTGCTGGTCGCCACACTAGATCTCTAGGCCCAGTGAGCAATCTTTGAATGAACTGGAGGCGGAAGGCTGCACCCCTGCTGGCCAGATGGATTAGCCCTTGACCCCCCTCATCTTTAGGAAGGTACAGCACACTCTGAGGAATCCAGTGCAAGTTGTCCCAGAAAAAGTTCACCAGCACAGCCTGAATCTTGGCCAGGACGTTGGTTGGAGGATCAACGCATGTTAATCGATGCCATAGCGTTGATGACACCAGGTTGTTGATTACTAACATGCGCCCCCTATACGACAGTTTTGGTAGAATCCATTTCCACTTCCTAAGACGCCCTTCAACTTTTTCCAAGACATTCCCCCAATTCTTATTTGAAAAGGTGTCATTCCCCACAAACACTCCCAGATATTTCATCCCTCCCCTTTTCCATGTCAATCCCCCAGGTAACATGAGTTTACTGTTCAGTCCCTCTCCTACCATCAGTGCCTCACTTTTTCCCCAGTTTACCCTAGCAGATGATATCTGACCAAACTTGATAACATTTTTTACTAAGACATCAACATCTCTTTGGTCCTTTACAAAAACAGCTACATCATCGGCATAGGCAGAGAGCTTAAAAGTTGTGCTGCAACCAGTAAAAGCAACTCCAGACAACTCACACCTCAATTTATGCAACAGGGGCTCAATAGCCAGGGAGTACAACATTCCAGACAAAGAACATCCCTGCCTGATTCCCCTTTGAACCTTAAAAGGAGCACTCAAACCACCGTTAATTTTAAGTACACTCTCAATGTCACTGTACAAAACCTTGATCGTAGCTATAAAACCTGGGCTTTTGACCAAGTGCTTGGTCAAAAGCCTTTTCCTGATCTATGGAAATAAGACCAGTTTCAACTCCCAATGAACTAGAGATGTCCAAAACGTCCCTAATTAGTGTAATGTTGTCAGTGATCAGCCTACCAGACACACAGTAAGTCTGGTCAACATGGATGACCTCCTTCATCACCTTTCTCAGTCTGTTTGCTAGCACTTTAGAAAAGATCTTGTAATCGGTGCAGAACAAGGACACTGGCCGCCAGTTCTTAATGTCCTGCAGATCCCCTTTCTTCGGCAAGAGAGTAATGACGGCCCTTCTGCAACTCTGAGGCAATCGCCCCTCAGTTGCACTATTCCTCAGTACAGTCAACGATCCCCTCCGAGCACCGGCCAAAAAGACTTATAGAAGTCAACAGGTAACCCATCTATACCAGGTGCCTTGCCACTTTCCAGACTTTGCAGGGCGTCATGAAGTTCTTCAGGGGACAGTTGAGCCTCGAGGTCTGTATTGAGTGCTACCTCAACCTTTTTTAGCCCATGATAGAATGACTCAGCCCCCAGCACATCCTGCCTGAGTTCGCTCTTATAGAGGTCACTGTAGAACCCTGCTGCGTATTTCAGAATTCCAGAAAAATCTGACAGTTGCACACCAGTGTTAGTACGCAGAGAGTGAATGGTTTTTCTCTGCCCATTCTTGCGCTCTAGATTAAAGAAAAAGTGAGAAGGAGCATCCATATGTGTGGCGTTCAGAAAGCGTGAGTGGACCAGTGCCCCCTGTGCTGTAATACCCAGCAGGCTAGCCAAAGCAGACTTTCTGGATTTGAGAGCTTCTACATGGCCTCTGTTTCCTGTGGAATCTGCCAAATTCTGTAGTTCCACCATTTCATCCTCTAGATCTCTCATAGATCTGGCTATGTCTCTGGTGACATTGCGAGTGTACTGCTGGCAAAACTGCTTTATCTGACACTTGCCAATGTCCCACCATTGCTGCAGAGAAATAAATTCAGACCTTCGGCTTCTATATTGGCCCCAGAAAAACTTAAAAGCATCTCTAAAGTTGTTATCATTTAGGAGGCCTGTGTTAAAATGCCAGAAAGCACTATTTGTTTTAACACTTCGTATGAAAACCGAGCACTGTACAAGGGAGTGGTCAGAGAAACAAACTGGAAGCATGTTACATTGTTTAAACACATTAAAATGATGTTTAAAACAATAAAACCGATCAAGCTGTGCCATGGATAGTGCGTTATCTTTTAGATGTGTCCATGTATACTGCCTCTGGGTCCCATAAAAAGCTCTCCAAACATCTTTCAGTTCACACGAATTAACCAAGTGTGTGAGCCGACTAAGAGATGCAGGATGTGGTTCCTGATGGTTCCTATCCAACTTGCAATTCTCTGTACAGTTAAAGTCCCCTCCCAGAAATAAATACTCCTCCATCACATTTACTAATAACATCAGATAACACATCCAGAAAAACTACTCTTTCAGGGCCAAGGGTTGGACCATAAACATTTATAAAAACTAGTGTTGCGTTTTCATACTGCGCTCTTACTTTCAGTAGCCGGCCTTCGACTACTTCCTCTACCTCAACGGAGCATGGCAAAAAATATCTTGAGAAAAGAATCCCGACCCCACCACTAATATTGGATTTATGACTGAGAATCAATTTTCCAGTCCAATCCCTCTTCCATTCAGTTTCATTATCTGCTGTGCTATGTGTTTCTTGCACAAGCAAGACATCTATTTTCTTCAGCTCAACCAGTTTAAACACAGCAGCTCTTTTCATGTCATCTCTTGCTCCATTCAGATTTAAAGTGCCTAATTGTATATTACACATGAGGAGAGTGGGGCGGAACTGCGCCAGAAACAAGCTTACACTGACCAAAAACATAACAATACCCAAACGTGTCTTAAACATCATCATGAAGTTGCAATTATACCTTCTGAACAAGTGTTTTCAGTCTGAAGACTTCCTGCTCAGTAAATGTGTTCACCTCCAAGTCCCCTGTGTTTTTCATAAAGCATTTAACTGAGTCAATAAAAAGCTGCAAGTCTGGAAAATAATTTTCCACCTTGACTGCCCTCAAACCCTTGGTAACCTGCAAAACCTTCCTGATCTTCAGAAA